>NC_138374.1:118720988-118742073 GCF_054177405.1 Leptonychotes weddellii
CCTGTAGTCTATTTCATAAACACAGTTTTCTTTTGTGTTAACTCAGTTTATGCAAAACATACAGCAATAAAGCTGTTTAAAAAACTCCTATTTCTTTAAAGATTGGATAAAAGTAGTTGAATTTTAATAATGCACTTTTGGGCAGGAAGAAATCCAACAGGGACAATTTTAAAATTTAGGCCACAGGTACAAGCAGTTCAGGAGGGTAAACTTAGAAATATAATGTATCTGTTGTACAGATAAATCACCTGGAGTTAGACCAGATTAGGATCGCATTTTTTCCCCTCCTATTACCCACCCATAAAATATGAATCCAATACATCAAGTATCATAATTACATGTAAGTAAATGGCTATTATGTCTGAGTGATGTGGATAACAGGCAAAAGAAAAAAATAATTAAATTTCTTACTGCCTACAGACCACTGACAAGTCCTTGAAACAGGCAGAGTGACATTCCTCTAGGAACTCAGCTGCCTGGATGTTAATAGTTTGCTAAGGGCAAAAGGCAATCTTAGCCCAACCTCCAGGATCCTGGGAGTCTACTTTAACATATAAAAATTCCTTTGGAAACTTCCTTTATCTCTACCCCTGAAGATACATATTGGAAATCATCCCCCAAGCATATGACCCACCAATGCACATCTGAAGAGTCTCAGGATTAAGGTTTTATTAGACAGCAATAAAATGACCTTTTCCGAACCATAGCTAGCCCTTTAAGGTTCTGGAAACCTTACTTCCAAATTCCTTAGAGACTTACACTATCCCTAACCCCCTCCCAACTTGAAAGTATGTAATCAGCCACTCATCACAATCCCAGCGCAGGTCTTTGTGCCCACGGGGTCCTGTCCCCGAGCTTTAATAAAACCACCATTTTGCACAGAGACAACTCAAGAATTCTTTCTTGACCCGAACCCCAACCATTTCCTACATCTTGAGCACTGGGATCAGGTGAGGGGAATGGAGTGATGATACCAGAGGACAATGAGAGAGGAGAGGGAGAAAGGGTGAAAGGCACAAAGGCCATTACATGCTATAGAAATAAAGAATAGTGGGGCCACATAGTGTAGTCTCAGAGCCTAGACTAAAGACTGTTTCATCACTGAGTTGTTTTTCTATCAGTTGAATAAAGGAGAGGGGCCACTCTCAAATTTCTACCCATCGACACTATGTGGGTTGTACTAGGAAAGTAAAATCAGAAAGAAATATTTATATACCCTGATTAGAAGTGACTTGCTAAAAGTAGGAACATTTTTTTGTTTTATAATGGACTTAATCACACACTCCTTCGATAATTAAAGGAGAATTTACACATATAAACCAGTTCTTATTTTCTTATTACAATGCAGTCGCTATTAATTTAGGTAGAATTTTACTTGAATGTCTAAATAACAGGACAGCTCTTTCTATAAGAAGATTGACTGCTGGAGTGGATTAAAAGCTTTCAGAGAAATCCCCTGCTCATTTATATTAGAGTGGGAGAATTTGATTTTCCTTCCAACAGAAATTGCTGTTTTATCCGGTTTGTGTTTCAAAAGGGCATCCTAAAATATCGTTGATATTATGCCATTCAACTGTTATGAAACATTTATCCAGCTTAATTTTATAGCTTAATTTCTGATCTTCTCAAATATTATTTTCCCTTTCAAATGATAACAAAAGTCCTTTTAGTAAAATTTTATTATCAAATGATCATCTATAAACCATGGTATTTTGTACAGTTAAACTGTGCATCTATTCCTTTTCTTTTCTTTCTTTTTTTTTTTTCTTTTAAAAATGTCCCTATTAAGAGGGGTGCCTGGCTGGCTCAGTCAGTACAGCATGTGTCTCAATCTCGGGGTGGTAAGTTCAAGCCCCATGTTGGGCAGAGAGCTTAAAAAAAAAAGTTCCTATTTAGAAACTGATTTCATAAAATGAAACATCACTTCATGTTTCTTCCTCTTCAGAATGCATATTTTGTAATTATTTGAAAATAGTAAGTATACAAAAGTGAGATGATCTTAATACAAAATGGTATTATTCTCACATTTTCTTCTCCAGACCTTCAAACGTAAAAATACAAGTTTGAACACAGGACCAGACACAGGATTGCACCAAATAGTTTAAAATGAAGAAAATTCATAAGTAAATTGAGATACCAAATGAAGGAATGCAGGATGAGATGCCCCAAAATGTGCCACTTTGGCACAAAGATTCTTTCTTCTTTTTTTTTTTTACAATTTTATTTATTCATGAGAGACAGAGAGAGAGAGAGAAGCAGGTTCCCAAGGAGCAGGAAGCCCGATGTGGGACTTGATCCCAGGACCCTGGGATCATGACCAGCCGAAGGCAGACACTTAACCATCTGAACCACCCAGGATTCCTGGCACAAAGATTATTTCAAGTTCAAAGTAATTAAAACCCATTAGTTGCAGAAAAAGCTCTCTGCCTCCCCCACAGCTGCTTAAATTTACATCAGAAAGGAAAACCTGCAACAGGAATAGAACTATTAACAGAGAACCTCCCCACCTTACCCTCAGGAACTCATCTACATAATAGGGCAACCTTGTTTTTCTAAACATCTCTTTTCATCTTCTTGCTAATAAGCATTCTCCCCTCTGAATCCTCAGGCCCCTACCCCTCTCCTTAGCTCATATAAGCTTCATGTTGCCCCATTGTCTTTGGAATCTTGTGTCTGTATGGATTTCCAATATGTACACCTAATAAATTTGATTTTTTTCTGTTACTCTGTCTCATGTCAATTTGATTCTAAGTCCAGCTAGAAGGACCATAGGGCAGAGGAAAGTCTAAAGGCATGTCTAAAATGGACATGCAGATAAAGAAAGGTCTTTTTTTTTTTCTTTTTTCAAGAGAGGGAGAGAGGGAGGATTGAGGGAGGGGCAGAGGGAGAGGGAGAGAGAGAATATCAAGCAGGCTCCACACCCAGCGCAGAGCGGAGCTGACTCAGTGGGGCTGGATGCACGGCTTGATCCCACGAGGTTGAGATCATGACCTGAGTGCAGATCGAGAATCGGACACTTAACTGACTGAGCCACCCAGGCACCCCGGGAAATTTATATTTTCTGACTGCCTTCTTTGTTCTAAACATTCTTTATAATGCAATATGATATCCTGTAATGTAACCAAGATTGTTTTCATCTCCTTTTCTTACCAAGCTGGGGTGGGAGGAGTGAGGAACTAAAGAGAATGTAGACACAGTTGACATACTGAGAGATCCATGAGAAAAAGCTCTGTGCTTCATGTCCCAGTTTTGAATTCCAAGAGGAAGAGGTAAATCCACTATAAATGCCATCAGATGTCTTGCTGCACTTGGGGAGAGTCCCAGAGAAGTGGCCGAAGCAGCCCGGGGAGTTCAAGCCTGATAGCCAGGCTTAATTGTGTCCTTTGTTTCTGCATAATATCCTAGTTTGGGAGAGTTTACCCAGGTTTCCAGTCCTTGGCACCTAGAAGAATCTTAGTAAATACCTATTAATTGGATATATGATGTCTTCATTTTAGATATTTTGAAAGAGATTGCATCTTTTTTTTTTAAAGATTTTATTTATTTATTTGAGAGAGAGAATGAGATAGAGAGAGCATGAGAGGGGGGAGGGTCAGAGGGAGAAGCAGACTCTCTGCTGAGCAGGGAGCCCGATGTGGGACTCGATCCCAGGACTCCAGGATCATGACCTGAGCCGAAGGCAGTCGCTTAACCAACTGAGCCACCCAGGCGCCTGTATCTTTTTTTTTTTTGACAAGAGATTGCATCTTGATAAATTATTAGTGCAAGCAGATGTTAACCTTGATAAAAACTGTTCTTCCAGGTGCTTTGTCCTTACTTGAGTACGTTATGGAGCCCCTAGCTGGATCTATGCAATTCTTTAAATGGGCATTGTTTTAGAAATCTGCCGTAAAGCACAGAGAAAGCAGCAGGGGCAGCAGCAGAATATAAACATCCTACTTCAGATTTATTTTAGTTCTTCAGTTTGGGTTATAAGGTACTGTACAGAAACACTGACTACCTCATCCTCCCACAGGACATCACACTGGTCCACTACCGTGATGGAATCATGCTCATGGGAACCTCGAAGAAGGAAATGACTCACATTTGGTAGAGATCTTAGTGAGACGCATTTGCTAGAGATGGAAGACAGTTCTTGGCTTGCTATCAGACACTAGTGGAGACCATATGCCTGATCATAAGGTAACATGACAGTGGGACCCAAGATTCCCATTATCAATTGTGAATAATCTGATCAACAAAACTATAAATTAAGGCATTCTTAGCACCATTCCTTCATCAAGTCGATGTGGTTTATATAAATCTAGGGTAAGCAAGTGCTAAAGTCCAAGAAAGCTACATAAACTGTTTCTTACATTTCCAAAATGCCTGTATCTGTCCTATTGCTGTCCCCCCTCCAACCCACTATTTTGTCTCCTGGGTGGGTGTGCTCACTAAGATGCAACATGAACACTAATTTTTTTTTTCTTTCTATTTTGTGATTCCATACATCCAATGGTGTTCAAGGTTTCTATGAAAGGTCATATTTTCTACTGAGCTTGTGGCAAGTCTGGAAAGAAAAGTTATAGAGGTCACCACTACAGTTGTTTTGTTTTTTTTTTTTTTTTTATTTGACAGAGAGAGACACAGCAAGAGAAGGAACACAAGCAGGGGGAGTGGGAGAGGGAGAAGCAGGCTCCCCGCTGAGCAGGGAGCCCCATGCAGGACTTGATGCCAGGACCCTGGGATCATGACCTGAGCCGAAGGCAGACGCTTAACGACTGAGCCACCCAGGCGCCCACACCACTACAGTTTTAAAGCAAAGACATGTCCTTTCAACAAATAACATGTAGCAAGTAGCTTTGAACAACACGAATTTCACATCACTGAAGCTGATGTGTCTGCTACTACTACTGAGCACCCAATATGCAAGAAGCAGCAACTAAAAGTAATACCTACCTTAAAGAAAGAAAGAGCATGTTCATTGCCTTGAAGCAATGGATTAGATGCACAAATTAGCAACATGGGTGTATCTTAAAAATAGAATTCTTAATGAAAGAAGTGTGAGATATGTAACAAAAAAACACTTTATAGAATCAGCACAAAAATATGCACACAAAACAATAGTTCCCCTGTTGAAAGAATATATTTTAACAAAAATACATGAGAATGGCTTCTTTTACATGGGAGAGGACAGTGGAAGTTGGCTACAAAACTGAATGAGTGGAATGAATGAATGACTTAGCTGATTAAAATTCAAACTTGGGCTTTGCAGAGACTCCAATTCCTATCCTTATAAAGTGGGATGACACTTTTATAGGGCAAGCAGACATACAATTTAAAACAATAAGCACAGTACAATAGAATGATAGTAATAAAGACTCCAGTGATTAAAAGGTGCTATGAACTTGGAGGGGTATTTTTCCTCAATCTGTGCATCTGATATCTAAGGGAAAAAAAAATCAATGAAATAAGTACATATGCAGCAGTGAAATAGTAAAAAAGGAGAGAGGTAGGATATGGCCTCTGGGAGGCAGGCAGTGTCCCATTCATGTAGGCTGTGGTAACAAATTTGAATTTCATTTTCTAATTTGAATTTCACTGTGATCTGCTGGAGGTTTTCAAGCATGGGAGAAATATGATCAGATTAAAAGTATAGTAAAACATCCTGGCTCCTAAAAAAAAAAAAAGTAGACAGCTGGGGAAATAAAGTAAATAAGAGACAAGAGCTAGGAAGATTCCCATTCCTCTGATGAGATTATCATGGTTGGCAACAGGGTTGTAGGACAAGTGGGTAAAAAAATGATCATGTCACATACCAGAGTAAAACATGCCAATTACAATCTATATTTTCTGATCAAAGTCCAAAGACCTTGAAATGATATCCATAGAACTTCAGGGTTTTGACTCTACTACATTCTTTTATTATTATTATTATTATTAATATTTTATTTGTTTATTTGAGAGAGAGAGGGTGAGAGAGCACAAGCAGGATAAGCTGCAGAGGGAGAGGGAGAAGCAGACTCCCCCCTGAGCGGGGAGCCCAATGCGGGGCTGGATCCCAATGCGGGGCTCGATCCCAGGACCCTGGGATCATGACCTGAGTTGAAGGCAGACGCCTAACAGACTGAGCCACTCAGGTGCCCCTGTCTACCACATTCTTAACTAACTCTTCTGAAATACTACCCTTCCTAGGAAAGGTGTTGCTTTCTCTCATAATCTCATGCCTTTACACGGTCTCCCTCTTTCACTTGAGGAAATCCTACCCCCCTTTTCTTGACCATTGAGTTTCCAGATTCCACTACAATTAATTTCCTCAGAGATTATATTTTAAACTGTCTTCATACCATGAACAATTTAGTTTCTGCTCTTAGTACTTCATTGTTAGTATGTGATTTCCTTTATAATAACACTTTCTTATTAATGTAAGTTTCATTGTGTGCAATTTTTACCTATCTGATTTTCTAATTAGATTGTATGATTAGCAAAGAAATGTTTTTATCTTTATATAACTATCACTCATAGAGTACCTTAAATAGAAAAGGCTTTTAATGTTTGGGATTATTCAATCAAAAAATAATTACCAAGGACTATTGCCATTCTTGTTCCCTTTTTTTTTTTTTTGCTTTAAATCCCTGTATACTTCCGAGTTCATCTACAAACTAAGAGAATATATACATCCTGTGTAAATATGTTTTAGTCATTTGATATTTGCTATAAAAAATGAACTATATACATACACAGTAAACTAAATAAACAATATATTCAGATATTTAGTCATTTCATTTATTCCTTCAGAATAATGTTTATTTACTGGTAGCTATACATAGGATAATGCTGAGCACCACAGACGACACAAGAAAACATCTTACAAGTGAGGTAACACTTTTGTAGGACAAATAGAGGCACAACTTAAAAGCAAAGTGAACTTAGAATAAAATTATGACAAAACTCCCACAAAAAAAGCGCGAATTAGGGGCACCTGGGTGGCTCAGTCAATTAAGCAACTCCCTTTGGCTCAGGTCACGATCTCAGGGTCCTGGGTTCGAGCCCCACATCAGGCTTCCTGCTCAGTGGGGAGTCTTCTTTTCCCTCTTACTCTCCCTCTGTGCTATCTCTCTCTCTCAAATAAATAAATAAAATCTTTTAAAAAAAGTGCAAATTGATATAGAACACCATGTTTATCCTTTGTTCATTCTTACTTGTCTATTGCCACGTTCTTCATTTTATCACAAAACTCAATAAAAAATAGTGTTATACTACTCAGGGTAACACAAGATGCTATAATAGATACACGCTGGAGTTCAATTGTAATTCAGGACATTTTTACTTCTCTGTCACATATATATTAATCAGTACTGAGTGTGACAGAGTGGGGGCAGGGTGAATTAACTCTGCTGCATATAGTCTGGCCCAGATCCTAGATGGAATGTTCTCATATTGTCCAGCCACTAGATGGGGGATGAGAGCAAGTAAAGTATGCAATGGGTCAGGCCTGGAAGTTGTGTACATCTTAGCTAGGATACAAGTTAAGAGATTCAATGAATTATCCAATTGCTGCCACAAATGTACTTTGTGGAGCACTGAATACAAGCAACTTTAATAAAATATGGATAAATAAAGGGTTTAGTGAATGGTAAAATTTAGGGTTAAATTTGCTTTAACCTAATTTATAAGAAAAAAGGGGGAAAAATCTATGTATCAAATATGATGAACTAGAAGGTAAATCTTGTCCAAATACACATGAAAATATGCATAAATAAGGATATACAATAAATATTTGTTAAAGGAAATAACAAGGAAATAAATCTGAAATGTTTCATTATATCTGTAAAAAAGGGGTTTTAAAAATATGTTTTGTGGGGCGCCTGGGTGGCTCAGTTGGTTAAGCGACTGCCTTCGGCTCAGGTCATGATCCTGGAGTCCCTGGATCGAGTCCCGCATCGAGTCCCGCATCGGGCTCCCTGCTCGGCAGGGGGTCTGCTTCTCCCTCTGACCGTCCCCCCTCTCATGTGCTCTCTCTCTCATTCTCTCTGTCAAATAAATAAATAAAAATCTTTAAAAAAAATATGTTTTGTTATATTTATTGCCTCTGCCCTTTTATTTAAGTCTGTCAAATTTGGTGGTGCTCACTCCAAAACTTAAAAAGAAATTGTGACTTGTTAGCATATTTCAAATATCAATTCCATTATATCTATAGTTTCACTTCATCACTGTGATGGCATTAGAGTATTACCTAAAACAGCAAAAAGAATGAATTTATAAATATAATAATTATGAGACACTATTTCAATTGAGCTATTCAATGCTAAACTATTTGATGTGCAAATCTTAGATGCTCTGTTCTGTGTTTTTTCATCTTTATTTCTCTATTTGTGTTCCATTTTGTTTTTGTTTTTGTGGGTTTTTTTTAAGATTTTATTTATTTATTTGACAGAGAGAGCACAAGCAGGGGGAGCGGCAGGCAGGAGGAGAGGGAGAAACAGGCTCCCCGCTGAACAGAAAGCCCCATGGCAGGGCTTGATCCCCAGGACCCTGAGATCATGACCTGAGCCAAAGGCAGATGCTTTAACCAACTGAGTCACCCAGGTGCCCCTTGTGTTCCATTTTGAATAATGTTTCTTAACTAGTCTTTTAGTTTATTGGTTATTTACTCCACTGTATCTATTGTTTGCTCACTGAATGAATGCTTCATTTCTATTAATATGTATCTTCTACCATTTCTATTTTTTATAACTTTAATTTCTGCTAAAATGATCTATTTGTTCCTGCATGCTGTCTATATTTTCCATTGTTTCCTTTAACATTTTTTTTAACTTTCTTTTAAAGATTACTTATTTATTTTGGAAAGAGAGAGAGAATGCGAGTGGGGATAGGGGAAGAGGGAGAGAAACTTCAAGACCTCAGCTGAGATTACGACCTCAGCTGAAACCAAGCATCAGATGCTCAACTGAGCCACCCAAGTGCCCCTCCTTTAACACTTTTTAATAATTATTTTAAAGTCCTTGTCACATAATTTCAAATTCTCAGTTGTCTCTCTACTCGTTTCTATTTACTGTTTCCACTCTTGTCCATGAGTTTGTTTGCTTTTCTGCATTTCTCATATATCATTTTTATTGTATTCCACACATTGTGTATAAAAGACCAATAGAGGCAGAAATTAAAAACATTTTTGCAGAATATTGCATAGGGTCACTGTTGTTGGGTCAGTCTAGTCCATAGTTTAGAAATGCCTAGACGTTGTTGCAGCTCTAAATAGATTCAATTACCATTTGTTTACAATGTTTTGAGGGTGAGATCACTTTTCCTTCAGAAGGTCATGGGACCTGAAAACCGGTTAGACTCAGAGATCTCTTTATGATTTACAATTCAACTGCCAGCTTTCTAACTTTTGGATCATTTAATTCTGTTTTATAGCTTGGCTTTCATCTTTTTTGTGTTCCAGGGTATTCTTGTGCATTATAACCCTCCCTCTGGCGTTCTGCACCTCAGGGATCACTCTTCCCCTGGCTGCCTTGACTCCAGCCCTTGGAGGGCTAGTGCACTGCACTTAGTGAAGGTCCAGAGTGTCTTACTGGGTGTTCTCTGAGCCATTCGTTCCTGCTCCAGCCGTTGGAGGTTCACTGCACTACACGTGGGGGAGTCTTGAGGTGCTTTAGAGATTTACTTTACCCTTCAGCATACTGCTGTCTTGACCTTGGGAAGACCCTGTGCAAACCAGGAGGGTCTATCTCAGCTTTCCTGCCCTGCTCCCAGCCTTTGGTTTGCTTCCCTGCGCACTTGGTGTAAGTAAACCCATGGGAAATCAGTGGCTGAAAGTAGACTCACTCTGGGGCTGAGGCTATACAAAACATTTATTTGTCATTTCAGCATGCATATGCTACCATTAGTTCATTAAACAATCAGCATATTTTTTCCTTATTTCTCTCTGTGGTGGGTGTTCCTTCTATCATTCAACCAGGAATGAAAACAGCCATGGGTCTCTTTGTTCCTAGGAAGGAAATGTAACTATTTGGATCTTCAGTACTCCTATGGTTTTTAAATACTATTATTTTGTAGCTTATCCCGCTTGTTACATACCCTAAATGGAAGTGGGGGTCCATATAATAAAATTTTTAAAGTTTACTTATTCATTGTTTATTTCTATATAAGCAAATTGAAGAATATTCTAGAGACACTTAAAAAATAATAGTAAGAATTTTGCTTCATTAAATGACCTCAAGATATGGAGTTGGCTAAAATAGGCCATTAGAATAAAAATTAGTATTTCAGTAAGCATAGCTAAACCACATGAATTTATAGATTTTTAACATCTTTACCCATTTACTTATAAGCTACAAAATCAAACTCAAATTTTATGTATCCTTTCATAGTCTACTCAGAAGTGGCTATTAGATTATCTTGTTTTGTGAAATATCTGAAAATACCATTTATTCATGGACAGAAAAAATGTTAATTATATTAGATGATTGGACTTGAAAACTCTCTCACCATGCAGGTTATGATAACATCATAAATTGAATACTTCAAGTGCAAACTACTAAAGTCTTCAGATCTAAGTAGCCAATTTTCTATTTTGGAATAAGTAAAAACTTAAAATTAACATTAAAATATAATTTTGTTCATATTAACTGATGTGCCAAGAATCACATATATTGTTTCACCTTTTCCCAATCCCTATCATAGAAATTAGAACATACACTATAATTCAAAGGAAATAATGATTATTACCTTAAATCCTGGGGGTACAATAACATTTAATAGCATCCTTTTAAGCTTTCAAGCAAATGTCAGTCTTAGGTTTATAAAAAAATATATATATATAATAATTTATATTATCTCCTTCCAGAATAGATATAAAGAAGAGAACTCTCACCTTAGGGACTGGCTTAAATGAAGCTTAATCACACCAACTAACTTCAGTATTCCCCAAAACATTGTGTCTCTTCATATGCAGAACCAGTTAGATTCAGTCCAAATGTTAGCAGACACTTTAAAGTGATTTTAAGCTGTTTTTTTTTCCTAATTTAGGTGGTGAGAATATGAAGGACATGAAACTCTTGTGTCACATCACTGCCATTTTGAGTAGAATAAATGTGCTTACATAAGATTGTTCACCCACAAGCTACAACACAGCCCTCTTCACTTGAACACTCCCAACAACTAATGGAAGGCAAATTCTCTTAAAAACACAGCTGCCAAGTTTTTAAAAATAGAAGAAAAAAAAAAAAAGGAAAACTGTCCTGTGTAATTAGCATTCCCAGTACCACTCAGAATTAATGCTTTGGTATAGAATTTACAGATTCAAATTTTTCTAAGTGAAGAATTCTGAAAAAGCATGGAAATTCCTGAACGTTAACTTCAGAAGCTAAGACCTCAAAAGGGAAATAAGTGAAAAGTTATCTAGGAAAGGCTTACCTTCCCCATAATTGCTTTAAAAGTTATATAGCATGATAAATAATGTTTATAGAAATTTTACACAGTCATTTTAGAAATTTGAAAAATAACAGAGAAAAGCACTCAGGATAAAAATCAAGTTATTAGGGCACCCGGCTAGCTCCGCTGGTGGAGCATTGGGGCTAGAGATTACTTAATAAAAGTTTTTAAAAAACCAGAAGTTATTGTTATCTTCATTTCCAAGATAATATCATAGGTTTGTATTTCTTTAAAAGATTTTATTTGTTTATTTAGAAAGAGAATGAGAGAGAGAGAGAGAGAGAGCACGAGCCGGGGGCAGGGCAGAGGGAAACAGAAAGAATCTCAAGCAGACTCTGCACTGAGTGCAGAGCCCCACTGGGGCTCAGTCTCAGGACCCTGAGATCATGACCTGAGCTGAAACTAAGAGTTGGACGCTCAACCAACTGAGCCACCCAGATGCCCTCATAGGTTTGTATTTTGTCTTATTTTCTTTCAGTTGATTTCTGTATAAATTTTAAATTGATGTACCATACATATATCTAGATATCTACATCTCTCTCTCTATATATGATACATATGTATATATTTTTGTATAATTTCTGTTTACTTAGTGTTATATGGAAACCATAATTCCATGTATTTTTTTCACAAAAGATTTTAGTAACAACATACTCTTTAATTATATTTTTATTTACTTTATTCTGTTCTGGGATAATTAAATACCTAAGTATTAATTCTCAATTTGCTGACTTTATATAAATGATAAATATATATATATTTTATAAATATAGTCCACATAAAACAACTGTTTTATAAAAGGATGGTTATATCTTTATTCTTTCTTGGAAGAATACTACTGAAAGTGAAGTTACTGAGTCAAACCCAAAGAATATGGATATTTTAACATGCATATTATCTGTTTACAAAGATATTTCCAGAAAGATTACACCAACTTAAAATTAATGCAATATAATGTGTCCAACTCATCAGACTTTTATTTTTTTATTTTTATTTTTTTAAAGATTTTATTTATTTATTTGACACAGAGAGAGAGACAGCGAGAGAGGGAACACAGCAGGGAGAGTGGGAGAGGGGGAAGCAAGCTTCCCGCCGAGCAGGGATCCCGACGCAGGGCTCAATCCCAGGACCCTGGGATCATGACTTGAGCTGAAGGCAGACGCCCAACGACTGAGTCACCCAGGCGCCCCTCAACTCATCATACTTTTAGCTTTTTTGTCATCACTTTTTAATACTTTGCTAGTTTGGTTATAAACAGAAAAGATATGTCATAGGATCTTTATTTACTAAGATGTTTAATGATATATTTTAATTTCTTAGTACTACCTTCTTATTTTGTTTGCTGGTGCCTCATGTGCCCCTGCACTGCTCAGTAACAACAACAGTAAAGTTTTAATCTTCCAAGCCCTTTACTCCTGAAACATCATTAAAAACCCTATCTGCTTAGTATTCTATGTTCTCTTGTCTTGGTCTTTAATAGATTGCAGCTGGTTTATGTGATAAATGAGTACATGCTAATAGGATGAAGAAATTCACTAGTGCACCTTTCAATACAAAAGAAGCAGCCAAGGACCATAAAGATGTTGTGCTGGTGCATTTGTCACAAAAGCTAGGTGTCCTGCCTATCCCTGAATGCTTCCGGGCCTTGGGCTTTGCCAAATATTGTGTCTTAGTTACCTTGTAAGTGAAATGGCAATATGTGGTCTACTTATGTAAGAAGAAAATTACAATGACTTAGTAAATCCCATACTCTGCCTTTGGTGCTTCCTGGTGTTTGTTTGTTTGTTTTTGTTGTTTACTAACAGATGAGGGGCATACTATTCCAGAATTATCTTTGCGTCTGATGTACACTCTAGTTGATCATCTCGGGAAAGTGATCTTGTCTTTTTGATAATATCATTCTGACAGATGTGAGGTGATATGTCATTTTGGCTTTGATTTGCATTTCCTTGATGATTAGTGATGCTGAGCATCTTTTCATGTACCTGTTGGTCATTCGTGGGACTTCTTTAAGTAAATGTCTAGTTAGGTCCTTGGCCCATTTTTCAATCAGATTATTGTTTCTATTAAGGGGTATGAATTCCAAAAGTTAAAAACAAAGTATGGAAAATTAAAGGGGAATAAGACATGTATGAAGGTGTTGTGTTGTAGTAAGAAAAGTCCCAAGCAAGGTGATAAGCCAAGAGAAAGAAAAAATAGAATGAGTAAAACAGACAAGTAATAACAGGCATCCTACTGAATGCTTACTATGTGCAAAGCAAACTACTCTAAGTGTTCTATATGTATCCCATGTATAACCTAGTTAATCTTCCTGATAATTCTGTGAGATAAGTGGCATTATTATATCCAATTCTAGACAGGAAAACAGAAGTACAGACTGATTGATAATGTGCCCAGAGTCATATATCTAGTAAGTAATGGACTTAGAAATTGAACACAGGTAGCCTATCACAATAGCTCTAACCATTATTACATGTTGTTAAAAAAAAAAAAATAGAGTAAGGAACCAAGATGAACTGAGAACCTAGCTGAGATTGGAAAGGATGAGATAAGAGAAATGAAAAAGATTAATCTTGTGAAGTATACTTTCTGAAGACTGGAAGAAAGGAGACATATATAAAACATGTATTGAATTCTAACCATACATATTAGATAATAAGTTAAGCCCTGAGACTACATTAAAGAACAAAAATAGAAGGATCAGCAACAACAAAAAATCCTTCTCCTTTGAATCAGGAGAGAGAGAGAAGAGGATTATTCAGAATTTGGAGAAATGTTTCTGTGGACCAGATTAAAGTATTATTGGATTTATAGCCACAAGCTAAGTGTTCCAGTGAAACAGATTAGAACACTGTGCTTAGAGAAGGTTGGAGGGAGCTTTGGGAGAGGCCAACTGAACTAGTTTGCATGAATGGTGGCCAGGGTTACCTTCCAGTCTGCAGCCAAGGAATAACATAGATGTGACTGATTACTTGAAAAATAGGATTTAATTTAATGACATGGTCTCATTAACACCTGTGAAACAAATGAGTTAAACAACAAAAGCTCAATACTACCACAAAATGAGTTTTTATGATTAAATATATTTAAAAAAGCAGGGAGATTACAGTGTTTCAATGGAAATTCATTAAATTAGAATAAACATATGACTATGTCAAATTTCACCTTTGAGCATATTATACATGAGCCAGAATTTTCCTTACTGGCCCACAGTTTTAGGATCCTCTATATTGTTAAGAATGCCTCCAAGGTTTACATGACTAGGATGATCTTTAAAGGCATTCTTAATAGTTTAAATAATAATAATACTGAAGGATGAAGTCAATTGTTGGTTTAGTCTGCTAGTAGTCACTTGCCTTCCAAGTAGTGTGTCTATCATACACTGATTATCTGGTCACAAAATGGTGGTCCTAGCATACAACACAAACTATCATACAACATTTATGCCTGGCGCTTTCTAAAAACTCCCTTAAAAATGCTGGTGTTATTCTGGATGCCCCAATTTTAGAGTCATGGACATGTAGAACTAGTTTCTTTTCAGGTAATATATCAGCTTCTGCAGTAGACACTGGTTGAATTAGCACTAGGAATATGCCTACATATACTTGTTCTCTTTCTTCCAGAGACTGTATATTTATGTCACAGATAATTTCATTATATATATTGTGTATATATATATATATATATATATATATATATAAATATGCATGTATTTTTAAGATGAAGTCCACAGAATGTAAAGAAAGGTCATTATCTCTTTTATATGTTTGAGTTTTTAGTTTCTTTTGGATTCGAAATTAGCAACATGTCTTGAAAAGAAAGGGAGGAAATAATCAAGAGAAAATATCTTAGTAATTACTAACATCTCACACCCCCATCATTGCAACAATGGCCTGAGTGCCAAACACAGTGATTTTCCCTCTGCAATTATAACTATTTCTTTTCTTTCTTTCCTTTGTTTTTAATTGCATAGAACTTGTTTCATAACTTTCACTTTTTGCGTTAAGTCACTCAGATATTTTTGCCTAGTGAAAAAAATATGTTTCCTTCTCTAAAACACTACATTTCTGCTGGCATACTTTGGGCTGCCAGAGCTAGCAGAAGGCCTGGGGATGCATCAGTGAAACATCCCTTAGGTCACTTCTGTAGACTGACTTCTACACGGCACTCATCGTCGTGTTTCACAATTTTTCTTTACGTGTTAGTCTCTGGGTTAGAAGTGAGTTCTGTGATGGAAAAGGTAAATTCTTTAATTTGCTGTCCATATCCTGGAATATAACAGGCATGTAATATAGAAGATATCCAAATAATACTGTTGGATTCATTTAATTTATCCACAGAATTTTTTTTAATGGGTAAAAAAAATAAATGAACAAATGCACTTCTTTCAATGACACTTTTTATTTTATTTATTTAAATTAGATTGTCTATAGTTTATATCAGAGATTGCTAGGTGAGAAAGGCTTTCTAACTTAGATCTCCCATTTCAGGGGTAAGTAGACTAAAACTCAGAGTTAAATATGGGATAGTTTCCTGTGCCTACAATCACAAATTAACACTAAGTTGGTGGCTTAAATTTATTCCCTTACAGTTTTGGAGGTCAGAAGTTTGAAATCAGTATCACTGGTCTGGAATCAAGGTATTGGTAGAGTCACCCTCCTTCTAAAGGCTCAAGATGAGTATCCATTTCTTGCCCCTGCCAGCTTTGATGGCTATGGCTCTCTCTTGGTTTATGGCCACATCATTCCAATTTATACCTCCTTGGTCACATTACCTCTTTTTTGGTTTCCAAAAACATATTCCAATAAGAAATTCCTTCTGAGCCCTCACCAGAAACATATTTAGTGTGCATATTTCTACCAACAGTCTATTTAAGGCAATCTAAGCTTTTTCTATCATGGGGCCTCCAAATTCTTCCAGAAGGTACCCATTACCTAATTCCAAAGCCATGTCCATATTTAAAGGTATCAGTCATAGCTGCATTTCATTTGTCAGTACCATATTTCTTTAGAAAATATATTTTAAAAAGAATGGTAGATTACCTCAGTAGATTTGTATGCTGCAAAATTACAATGCTTCTACAAGAGAAAGGGACAAGATTGAAATGAATTTTTCTTACCCAATAAGCTTATATTATTATTATTTTTAATTACTACTTCCTGGAAATTACACTGGGAGGAAAAAAAAACTTAAAATTGGGGACATAAATTACAAAAAGTTGCATTTTTATAATTAATATATTAGTATTTAAATTAAAAAAACCTTTTCATTCTATCAGGATGTATTTTCCTATGAGTTAAATGGAGAATTATAATTTCTATCTAAGAGAAGCTAACTTTCTTAGGCTAAGAATACATGTGAGCAAAGACAGAAAATTAACATACTAAATTATTAGTAAAAAATAAGCTTAAGACAAAAAAATTATGTTGTTATTACCTCAGTGTGTTTATTTTTCTCACTAGCAACTATTAATTTCAATAATATATGGTAAAAGGTATATTCGGGGTGTGAAGAAAATTCATAGTCCCAGGAAGGACGACTGATGTGAGGATGTTAGTTACTTTAAGAAGTAAAAAAAGGGCTGATGGGAGTGAGCTATTTTCAATAACAACCCACACCACATATTTTTAAACATAAATATACTTACTTATTTAATATTTATTTCTATTCAAATAAAGGCTAAGTCTGATGTTGTAGCAGTTGGAAGGTGAAAGCAAAGATTTTATATGTGGGACTCTTCAAAAAGAAATTGGTGAAGAGAGCACTTCCAGAATGTCGGTATTAGTAGCTCTGTGGACCCTCTTCCTAGCAAAACAACCATAACTTATGCAAATTATCATAAAGATGACTGCTTAAAGTGTTTGGAGATTGCCTTCAGGGCATAAAGCAAGTATAGAAACATTTACTCAAGAAACCCTCTTAAATCTCCATAAGAACAGTGAGAGTCAGTGACATTGAAACCAAACCAGCTCCTCTCACCACGTTGCCCCAGGCAGCTCTGTGTCAAGACCTCTATTGCAGGTGAGTACACCCCTAAGAGGGAAGAACACCCCTCTCACCTAACCTTCCAGTTTAGGCTTACTCCAAAAGTAGCAGGCTACCAGCCTTTCTCATCTACTCCAACTCCATATGGCCAAAGTGCTATTTCAGGCAAGAGGAGATAAGAGGTCTAGGCCTACTTCCTCTCTTCAGCCCACATTTGTAGGGTAGAAGCTCTAACCCAGGAACTGAAGGCTCAGAATACTGGGCCATAATCATCCTTGCCTAGCTTACCTTTAGGTCAAATGTTCCCTATTATACGGGAAATGGCAAAAAGCTCGGGACTACCAAACTGCCCAGGTCTTTGCCCATATAGCAGGAGTGACACTCTGAGAGATGTAGATTGTTGTTCTCACACCCATTTCCCAAATGATGGCACAGAGGTTATGACAGGAGAGAGGTATTTCTTAGGAATAGAGACCTCTGTAGCTCTATGGCAAGCAGATAAAAATGACTGGAAACTAATAGCTGTGTTTGAAACCAACAGAGATAGGAGCTTAAGAGAGAGATCAGGGAAAGAGATGATGGTCAAAGAGAATCCTGTTAAAAACATTGCTATCCCTGGAGATGTGGGGTCAGAGTGATTGGCTCACACCAAGGCTGCAGTCTTTGAAAATCAACATTAGAGACTTCACTGGGGAAGTGACTTCACTGGAATGGTCTAGAAAAGTTACTGAACAAACAAGCAAACAAACAAAGAACAAGTGGTACTGAGAGGAAGGATCAGAATACAGTATTGCCAAAATACATTATGTGATGTGTCCTGTTTTCAACAACAACAACAAAAAAATGAGACATGCAAATGAACAGGGAATAAACAGGAAATGTGATTCATACACAAGAAGAAAAGCAGGCAGTAGAAATTGCCTTAAGGAGGCTCAGTTCGCAGAGTTGGCAGAAAAAGACTTAAAAGCATCTATTAAACTCCTAAGGTCAGGAACAAGATAAGGATGTCCACTCTCACCACTTTTATTCAACATAGTGCTGGACGTTCTATTCATAGCAATCAGAAAATGAAAAGAAATAAAAGATATCCAAATTGGTAAGGAAGAAATAAAACTTTCACTATTTGCAGATGACATGATACGATTTATAGAAACCCCAAAAGATGCCACCAAAAAACTACTAGAACTGATAAATCAATTCAGTAAAGTCACAAGACACAAAATAAATGTGCAGAAATCAGTTGCATTTCTGTGTACTGATAACAAAGCAGCAGAAAGACAAATTAAGAAAACAATCCCACTTATAATTGCACCAAAAAAGATAAAATACCTAGTTATAAACTTAACCAAAGAGGTGAAAGACCCATATTCTGAAAACTATAAAACATTGATGAAAGAAATTGAAGATAACACAAATATTGTTAAAATGTCTATACGGGAGTTAGGCAAGATGGTGGAGGAGTAGGAGACCTAAATTTCGTCTGGTCCCAGGAATTCAGCTGGATAGGGATCAAACCATTCTGAACACCTACAAACTCAACAGGAGACTGAAGAAAAGAATAGCAGCAAGTCTCTGAACAGAAAAGCGACTACTTTCTGGAAGGTAGGACATGCGGAGAAGTGAATCCGAGGTGATACTTGGGAAGATAGATGACGGGGGAGGGGGCCTCCATCCGCCGCTTCTGGCAAGTGATAGAGCCACGGAGCACAAAATTGGAACTTTTAGAAGTCGGTTCCACTGAGGGACGTCACTCCAGTGGCTAAGCAGGGGGTGGAACCCTCACTGGGACAGTGTGGTCTCAGGACCCTTGGGGTCACAGAAAGACCAGGAGTGCCTGAGTGTGGCAGAGCTCCCAGGTATCGGAGCAGGGAAGCCGGCTGCAGAGACAGAGCCGAGGCGCAGGCTCTCAGCTCGGGTTGCCATAAACTGTGATCCGCGGCACAGTCGGGCCACTGCTCCTCCAGCAGGGACCCAACAAGCGGCAGATCTGGGGAGACTCACCTTCCTCCCCCAGGAGGAGCGGTGTGGGAGTGCACCACAGGGATCTGCTGAGTTTGGAGACTCCACACCAAGTCGGGTGCCAGAGATAGAAACGCTCAGTCACAGGCCGGGTGAGCACAGAGTGCGGTCAGAGACTGGGGAGAAGGGAGTGACTGAGTGCTTTTCTCTGGGGGTGCACTGAGGAGTGGCGCCCCGAGGTTTCAGCTCCTCAGGGCGGAGATTGGGAGGCCAACATTTTCACTCTCATCCTCCAAAGCTGTATGGAAAGCTTGCAGGGAACAAAAGTTACAGAGAGTAAACCCGAGCAGGTTACTTAGCCCAGACGGCAAAGGCAGGGCAATTCCTCCTCCTGCAAAGACATTTGGGAACCACGGCAACAGGCCCCTCCCCCAGAAGATCAGCCAAACAGCCAGCTAAGACAAGTTTACTGATCAACGAGAATGGCAGAACTCCAGCACTAGGGGAATAATTCACGTAGAATTCAGGGCTTTTTTACCATGATTCTTTAGTCTTTAAAAGTTAACTTTTTTTCTTAACTTTCTTTTCCTTTTTTTTTCTTTTTTTGAATATTTCTTTTTCCCTTTTACAGCCAACATCCTATCAATCCCTTTTTTAAAAATCTTTTTTATTTTTCATTTTTAGAGTCATATTATATCCCTTCATAGTAGTTAACCTTATTTTTGGTATATATATATAAGTTATTCTCTCTTTAAATTTTGGGATACAGTTTCTTCTAACAGACCAAAATATACCCTAAATCTCTAGTATATGGCTTTGTTCTAGTCTCCTGCCTGATCACATTCTCTTCCTTTTTTTTATTTTAATTCCTCCTCTTTCTTTTTTCAACCAACTTCTTATCTTACCAATTCCTTTTATAAAATCTCTACATCTTTACAGTCATATTCCATCCCTTCATCGTATTTAACATTATTTTTGTACATATATAAGTTTTTCTTTCTTTAAAATTTTGGGTGGCACTTTCTTCTAATAGACCAAAATATGGCCAAAATCTAGTGTTTGGCACTGATCTATGCACCAGCCTGATCATATTTGATCATATTCTTTTTTTTTTATCTATCTTTCTTTTTTTTTCTTTCTTTCCCTTTCTTTTCCCCTGGTTTCAGGTCTCTTCTGATTTCTTTAGTGTATATTTTACTGGGTTTTGCTGTTACTCTGTTAGCATTTTGTTCTCTCATTCATCTATTCTCCTATGGACAAAATGACAAGATGGAAAAAATCACCTCAACAAAAAGAACAGGAGGCAGTACCAACTGCCAGGGACCTAATCAATATGGACATTGGTAAGATGTTGGGACTAGAGTTCAGAATGATGATTTTAAAGATACTACTTGGGCTTGAAATGCACATGGAAGATATTAGAGAAACCCTTTCTGGAGAAATAAAAGAACTAAAATCTAACCAAGTAGAAATCAAAAAGGCTATTAATGAGGTGCAATCAAAAACGGAGGCTCTAGGGGCACCTGTATGGCTCAGTCATTAAGCATCTGCCTTCGGCTCGGGTCATGGTCCCAGGATCCTGGGATCAAGTCCAGCGTCGGGCTCTGTGCTCAGTGGGAAGCCTGCTTCTCCCTCTCCCACTCCTCCTGCTTGTGTTCCCTCTCTCACTGTGTCTTTCTCTGTCAAATAAATAAATGAAATCTAAACAAAACAACAACAACAACAA
>NC_138374.1:118742573-118767861 GCF_054177405.1 Leptonychotes weddellii
ACAGACCTGTACCTCTGAAACAAATAATACATTATATGTTAAAAAAAAAAAAAAGAAGAAGATAGCAGGAGAAGAATGAAGGGGGGAAAATCAGAGGGGGAGACAAACCATGAGAGACTATGGACTCTGAGAAACAAACTGAGGGTTCTAGAGGGGAGGGGGCTAGGGGGATGGGTTAGCCTGGTGATCGGTATTAAAGAGGGTACGTACTGAATGGAGCACTGGGTGTTATATGCAAACAATGAATCATGGAACACTACATCAAAAACTAATGATGTAATGTATGGTGATTAACATAACATTATAAAATTTAAAAAATTAAAAAAAATAAATAAAATGTCTATCCTATCCAAAGTAATCTAGATTGAATGCAATCTCTATGAAAATAACAACAGCGGGTTGCCTGGTGGCTCAGTCAGTTAAGTGTCTGCCTTCAGCTCAGTTTATGATTCTGGGTTCCTGGGATGGAGCCCCACATCAGGCTCCCAGCTCAGCAGGGAGCCTGCATCTCCCTCTCCCCTCTGCTCCTGCACTCTCTCTCTTGCTATCTTTTTCTCTCTCTCAAATAAATTAAATCTATAAAAAAAAATACCAACAGCATTTTTCATAGAACTAGAACAAATAATCCTTAAACTTGTATGGAACCAGAAAAGACCCCGAATAGCCAAAGCAATCCTGAAAGAGAAAAAACAAACCTTGGAGGTATCACAATTCTAGACTTCAAGTTATATTACAAAGCTGCAGTAATCAAAACAGTATGGTACTGGCACAAACATAAACACATAGATCAGTGGAACAGAATAGAAAGCCCTGAAATAAACCCAAAATTACGTGGTCAACTAATCTTCAACAAAAGAGGAAAGAACATGCAATGGGAAAAATACAGTCTCTTCAGCAAATGTATTGGGAAAATTAGCTACATGAAAAAGAATGAAACTGGACCACTTTCTCATACCATACACAAAAATAAACTCAAAATGAATTAAAAACCTAAGTGTGAGACAGGAAACCATTAAAATCCCAGAAGAGACCACAGGAAGTAATTTCTTTGACATCGGACATAACAACATTTTTCTAGTTATGTCTCCTGAGGCAAGGGAAACAAAAGCAAAAATAAAATCTTGGGACTACATCAAAATAAAAAGCTTCTGCACAGTGGGGAAAAAAAAAAGAAAAACAACAATCAACAAAACTAAAAGGCAACCTATTGAATGGGAGAAGATGTTTGCAAATGACATATCTGATAAAGGGTTAGTATCCAAAAAACTTGTACAACTCCATATCCAAAAAAACAAATAATCCAATTAAAAGTGGGCAGAAGACATGAATAGACATTTCTCCAAGGAAGACATCTGGGTGCCCAACAGACACATGAAAAGATGCTTAATGTCATTAATCATCAGGGAAATACAAATCAAAACTACAATGAGATATTACCTCACTCTTGTCAGAATGGCTAAAATCAAAAACAAATAACAACAGTTCCTGGCAAGGATGCAGAGAAAGAAGACCCTCTTGCACTCAGTGGGAATGCAACCTTACTGGTAAAGATATTCTCTTTGGAGAATAATATAGAGCTTCCTTAAAAGTTAAAATTAGAACTACCCTATGATCCAGTAATTGCACTACTTGGGTATTTACCCAAAAAGTACAAAAACACTAATTTAAAGGGATATATGCACCCCCTACGTTTATTGCAGCATGATTTACAATAGTCAAATTATGGAAGTAGACCAAGTATTCATGGGCAGGTGAATGGATACAGAAGAGGTGGTGGAATATTATTCAACCATAATAAAATGAAATCTTGCCATTTGCAATGACATGGATGGAGCTAGAGTGTATAATGCTAAGCAAAATAAGTCAGTCAAAAGAAGACAAATAAACGATTTCACTCATATATGGAATTAAGAAACAAAACAAACAAGCAAAGGAAGAGAGAGGGAGACCAAGAAACAGACTCTTAACTACAGAGAACAAACTGATGGTTACCAGAGGGAAGTTGGGTAGGGGATGGGTGGAAAAAACAAACAAAAAACCCCCCAAAAAACAGCTATTAAAATATGTTCAAATAATATAAAATAAAGAAAAACAAGATATGATGATCATGTCTCATTATGAATAGAAAATATCATTTAAATACAAATTATATATACCTCCAAACAAATCATGGTGTTGAAAAGTATAATTATTGAAATGCAGTTTTCACTAGGGGGGCTCAAACATAGACTTGAGCTGGCAGGGGAAAGAGTCAGTGAACTTGAAAATAAATTGATAGAAATTGCTCAATCTGAGGGACAAGGAACAGAACAAAGAAGACACCCTAAGAGAAATGTGGGACACCATAAAATATGTCAATTTACATGTAATAGGAGAACCAGAAAAGGGGAGAGGTAAAAAAAAAAAAGATAAAAAATATGCAAATAAATAATGGCTTAAACTTCTCAAACTTGAAATAAACAAAACATTAATTTACACACCCGAGAAGCTCAATGAACTCAAAGATAAATAAAAAGAAAGGCACACCCTGATACATCATAGCCAAAATACTGAAAACCATAGACAAAAAGAAAATCTTGAAAGCACCAAAAGCAAAATGACTCATCATATACAAAAACAAACAGAAAAAAACTCCAATAAAATTACCAGCTAACTTTTTATTTAAAAAAAAAAAAAAAATAGGGGCTCCTGGCTGGCTCAGTTGGTTAAGCGTCTGCCTTTGGCTCAGGTCATGATCCCAGGGTTCAGGGACTGAGCCCCCGCATTGGGTACCCTGCTCAGGGGGACCCTGCTTCTCCCTCTCCTGCTCCCCCTGCCTGTGATCTCTCTCTCTCTCTCCTTCTGTCAAGTGAATAAATAAGATCTTAAAAAAAAAAAAAAAAATGGAGGCCAGAAGGCAGTAAGTTGACTTATTCAAAGTGTTGAAAGAACAAACAAACTCAACCCAGAATCTAATAACCAGGAAAACTGTCTTTCAAAAATAAAAGTGAAATAAAAACATTTATTTATCAATGAAAACTGAAGAATTTGTTGCTGGCAAGCCCATATTACAATAAATATTCAAGGAAGTTCTTCAAGCTGAAATTTAAGTGACACAAAACAGTAATTCTAAGCTATGTAAGAAAAAAAAAATACCAACAAATAAATTATACAGATAATCATAAAAGGTAGTATAAATGCATATTCTTCCCCTTTCTAACATACTTAATAGCTCCTACAAAAACAGTATGTGTATAATTGCATTATTGGTTATATAAAATACAAATATGCAATGTATTTGACAATAATAAAACAAGGGAGGTAGGTGGGAATAAGCGATATTGGAGTAATCAAATAACAGCAGATAATAACATGAAAAAATGGGAGGGCAGGTAAAAAAGCAATGGTAAAGATAGCAAACTCTATAAATACATACTAAAAACATGCTCCTTAACTTCTTTAAATAAAATAAAATAAAATCTTATAAAATAAATATAAATAACAATGTATGTTTGGGTATATGACATATATATGCTTTGATATGCATATGAATAATAGCACACAAAACAAAAGAGGGATTAAAGTTATGGAAGAATAACATTTCTATAGTTCACTGAAATTAAATAATTGTAAATCTGAGGTAGATTTTGATAAGATTTATTCTATGAACCCTAGGGTAATTCTTAAAAAATAACTCAAAAGACAGAGTTAAAAATCATTAAGGCAATTAAAATGTTACACTACAAAATATCCACTTAATTGCAAAAGAAAACAATAAAAGAGCGACAGACAAATTAAAAAAAATATGAGACATATAGAAAACAAAAAGCAATGTGGTAGACATGTATTCAACTATATCGATTAAAAATACTAAATGTGATTTGATTAACAATTCAAGTTTGTCTGCAGATTTAATGCAATGTCTGTTAAAATTCCAGTGGATTCTTTTTCAGAAATTAGTGAATTGATCCTAAAATTCATGTGGAAATGGAATAGAATGGCCTAAACAATCTCAGCAAAGAATAAGGATGAAGGATGCTCACTTATCAATTTCAAAACTTACTGTAAAGCAATAGCAACCAATGCAATGTGATTATAGCAAGAGAATTAAAAAAAAAAAAAATCAATGGAATAGCACTGAGAGTCCAGAACTAAACTCTTACAATTATGGTCAATTAACTTCTGACAAGCGTACCAAGACAATTTGATGCGGGAAACAATAGTCTTTCGAACCACTAGTGCTGCAACAAGTACATATCCACAGACAAAATAAAGAAATTGGACCCCTTCTTTATACCATAAATAAACATGAACTCAAAAGAAATCATAGACCTAAATATATAAACTAAAATTATAAAACTCTTAGAAAAAAGCATAAGATTAAATCTCATGAACTTGATTTAGGACACCAAAATCACAATCAACTGAAAAAAAAAAAAATTGGACTTAATCATATCTAGAGAATTTTGAATTTTTAGGAGACCTTCAAGGATACTTCAAGAAAGGGCAAAAATCACCCATAAAGTGGGAAAATATATTTGAAAATCATGTCTGATAAGGGAACTATGTTCAGAAAAAAAACTTTTAAAAGCTCTTACAATTCAACAAAAGGAGACAACTCAATAAAAATGAACAAATATAAATGCCATTTCTGCAAAACTACTTTACAACTGGCCAATAAGCACTTAAAAACACGCTTGATGCTAGCTATCATTGAAATGCAAATCAAACCACAAGAAATAATCCTCTACCACCCCCCCACTAATATTGCTATAATCAAAGATATAAAATATCAAGCATTTGTGAGAGCATGGAGAAATTTGAACTCTCATGCATTGCCAGTGAAAATATAAAACAGTTCAGTCTCTTTGGAAAAGAGTTGGGCAGTTCCACTGTCAAACATAAAGTTACCATATAACCGAGCAATTTCAATCCTGGATCTATACCCAAGAGAAATGAAGTCATACAAGATAAATGAAAACAAACAACTACTTAAAAATTGTACACAAACGTCCATACTGATATGACTCATGATAGCCAAAAATTAGAAACAGTTTAAATATCCATCCACTGATGAATGGATACATAAAAAATGGTATGGCAATAAATTCAGTATTATTCAGAAATACAAATGAATGATGAGATGTGGATAAACCTCGAAAATATTATGCTAAGTGAAAAATAACAACAGACACAGAGGACCACAGATTGCTGAACTCCATGTATATTAAAGTACAGATTAGGCAGATTAGAAAGAAAGGAGATAAGTGGTTGCCAGAAGCTCAGGATGGGGAGGCAGGGGGTGTATCTGCTAATGAGCATAAGCTTTCTTTTGGGAATGAGGGCTGTACAACTCAGTGAATATCCTAAAAATTATTCTAGGAAATTAGGAAAAACAAATATCAGACACATCCTCTGAGGAAAAGTTTCTTAGAAAAATATATATCACTTCATTGTTATAATAAAGATGAATGAATTGCAAATATTTATCATCACAACTCTTTCTGTCAAATGGCTGTACTTTAAGGCACTGAATGTCATGTATACATTTCCTTACACAAATGGGGCTACATAGATTCATTATTTCTTCAAACGTAATCAGCGATGTTTGAAATCTTCAAAAGTTTATACACAAGTGTAAAAACCCATGACTGTTGTTAAAATGTGTACTTTTTGTTGGTAAATGAGAAGTTGAGAGAAAATTACCAAATTTGTACCAATAGCTATAACAGCCTCAGAGAAAGAAGAGAACATAAAAGTAAAATTATTTTTCCACCCACTGAATTTTGACTGTATATTAAAGAGGCAAATCTGTTTTATGCCAAAATGAATATTCCACTAGGCCTGGACTGAGTAGAAAGGAGTCTGAGCTGAGGCATAATTGGGCACCACATGAGGGATTAGGCCCTAATTTAACCCTTTAGCTACTGATTTGTATGAAGGATCATTCATATATTCACATAAGAAAGGATATGTGTTTTTCTCTGCCTTCTTTAGAAGAGCGATTTTCTTTTTACTTATTAGTTAATGCATACACATTCCAAAGTATGTTGCATAACGAAATGCAATTATTTGCAGGAACAAAAACTGATTTACGAAGTAACTGCTTTTGTCCTTAACTTCCAGAATGCAATCATTGGTATGCTTCTGGGTTTTATCATTTGGGTCACGTATGCTGTTCCCACATGAATAGGCCTCACTGTGATGGTGCCACATCTCCAGCATCACAATTCCCTTTTACACAGGCTCCTTGGGCTTTTGTAGATTTGCTTATGGCTTTTTACGTTGAAGGGATACATTTTTCAAAAGAGAGGACCCGCCAGAGGCTTTAGCTCATTGCCAATGACAGCAGTGGGCTTCTGATTCTAAAGTACAGCATTTTAACTCCGATATAGCAGTAACATGAAACTACTGCACTAAAAAAAGGGAACTGATAAGCTACTGGTAAATACAAGTAAAAAATGTGATATACTTGTAAACAAAACAATATGCTCAAGCACTGTAGACTAGCCAATGTTGTTTCAATGATACAGAGTTTCGATGCTAAAAAGGTACATATCCCAGAGGCAAAAGAATTAGGATATTAATACAAATTGTATTTCAATAACTTGTTTCCTGTCCTAATCACTTTAAGAATTTTAGAATATGGAATAATTACTTTCACTTTTAGGAATTGTTATATTTTTTCTATATGGGTTAACAGTTTAACATACAGAGTTGAGAATCAATTAATGTTTCATAATTGAATTACCAAACTTGTGAAGCTATTCTCAGTGAATATATACACACTTGAGAATCAAAAGTGCCTAAAGGCAAAAAATGAATGTAGATGTTTGAAGTACCACTCTACATCTATAATAAACTGAATATATTTAATTTGGTAATATGTTCTTGCCAAATATAATGTTATTATTGAGTCTTTTTTCCATTAAAGAATAGCAAATTATCTTATTTAAAATGATGTGTCTGATAAAATAAAATTTCATGTGTAAAGCAATTATTTAAGGAATAACAGCACAAAAATTTGTGAAGAAAATCTGTTTATATTACTCAGATTAATACTCTTTTTCTGTCTCTCTCCATGTTTTTCATATGTATATGTATATATGTATCTGTATATTCCTACATATATTAACACTCAACTATTATATATACAATATGCCTACAGTATTGCATGCAATTCAAAATACTGTATTTATGCAATGTGCATATAATATTTTGTAACATAAATTACATGAAATTATTTTATTAAATATTTTAGTTTATAAATATTTATTACAGTTATTGGAGTATGTCTTCTCTGTTTGGCTTCCTCTATTTAGATCAAGTATACAAATGGCCTTCAAGGCAGACATTAAAGACCTGATCATGATATACAAATAATTCATTGTATGTACATATGCACATTTTTTCTAAGTGAGGTTCTATAAATTTCATCATATTCTTAAAGGTTATACAAAATAGATTGAGTCATTAGACATAGGCTAATTTCATAGAACTTAATAAAAATATTGGATTTTGTTTAAAATCATAAGCGTAAGAAATTGGGATGCCTGGGTGGCTCAGTCAGTTAAGCGTTTGCCTTTGGCTCAGGTCATGATCCCAGGATCCTGGGATCGAGTCCCACATCTCTCACATGGGGCTCCTTGCTCAGCGGAGAGTCTGCTTTTCCCTCTCCCTCTGCCTGCTTCTTCCTCTGCCTGCCACTCCCCCTGCTTGTGCTCTCTCTCTGACAAATAAATTAAAAAAAAAAAATCACAGGTGTAAGAAAGTGGTTACAAAGGGAATTATAGTTTCCTGGTTGCCAGTCTACACTCGTGGTAAAAATATGTCAGTCAGATATTTCAATGCTATTTTGCTCTAGCATTATCTTTAGATTTGTTGAATGTAACCACATATGAAAGCAGGTTGTTTCACTATGTATTTATGTACTTCCAGCCAAATTCGGTAATAGTGAGTATATCTTATATTGCCACCAGCAGCAAGTCATCTCAAGACCCTACTGTTGAAAATTTTATTTATATACTTACCACATAAAGCAGAAACTTTAAATTATGGGGGATAGAAGGCAGGGCAGAAGAAGAGTGAGGAAGAAGTAGAATCAATAGAAAGATAAAATGGCTGCAAGTCTATATATTAAAATTTTGTTGACAGTGATTATGATACTTGGGTTTCTTTAAAAAAATGTAAAATAAATAATACTATATAATAATACTTATTATCAATCACATGTCATATATATGTATATTTATCTGACAATATCTATATGTATATACTATAGATAAATGTATCCCCCACAATAACTTAGGTACTATTATCATTTTTATTTTACAGATAAAGATGGTGGGGTTTCAAGAGGTTAGGTGACTTGGGGCACCTGGGTGGCTCAGATGGTTAAGCGTCTGCCTTCGGCTCAGGTCATGATCCCAGGGTTCTGGGATTGAGTCCCACATCGGGCTCCTGACTCAGTGGGGAGTCTGCTTCTCCCTCTCCCTCTGCCTCTCCCACTGCTCATGCTCTCTCTCTCTGTATCTCTGTTTCTCAAATGAATAAATAAAATCTTTAAAAAAAAAAAAAAAGAGGTTAGGTGACTTGTTCAAGGCCATACAGAATTGCTGGTCTTTAACCCCTTGTCTATAACAGGTAAACCGTCTCCACTTTCAACACCTCTGCCATTATTATCTTTCAGTATTAAACTGTCTCTTAAATGAAAATACCGGCCCAAAGTAACCATGTGTACTCAGGTGTGGTGGCCTCTGTAATTATGATATCCAGTAGTTACAGCTGTCTGTTCTAAAACTAATAAATAGTTCAGATCTAGAGAAGTTAGATGTAGAAAATAAAATTAGTCTCAGGTTTTTTTCTTCGGTGATCAATAAACAACAGTTTTGCATTTCACCAACATACACCATTCTTTTTGAGATAGAATTTAAAAGGAGATTAAGCACTCACTGACTTGATCTCCTTTCATTCACTACACAGGTAAAAATATATGCTACTGTTTTTAAGGAAGTGAGGGTTTTCACTGGGTTCTTATATTTCAAAAACTGCAGTTAATTTCCATATGTTAACTTGAACGCAGAGCATGACTGTATTCTCAGCCAGCAGAGTAAAAGTAAAGTTAATGACTATTAACTGCAGGACCATTAAAGACGCTGTTTGACTGCAACCTTATGAATGGTGATTTTACTTAGTAACAACATTAGAATAGTCACCTCACCTTTAATTAGATTTCCCAGAGTGTCCTCAAATAGATGACACGGAACTAATCTATCTGGTGACTCTGACTTAAATTTCAATGTTTACTCTGATATCGATGTGCAGGTTCCTTAAGCCAACTCTGTTCTAGTTGTTCAGCGTTTCTCTTCTACAAATTGTTAAATATTATTAGTACAACCCTGGGTTCAATTTAATGATCCAGTCATTTTGTGTACTTTTACTGGCCGATTATTCATATACCGAAATATCACTGACTAGCTGTGCAAAATGTAAATGTGTTGCTCTTTGAAGGGAATATTTTAATCAACAACTTGCTTGAACTTTTGTATCCCTAGGCAAGATGAATTTTAAAATGTGTAATAAAATATCAAAGAACATTTTCAATGACAGCTCTGGAATCAGTGAATATGGAAAACTTGAGAGGTATGTCAGAAGTGACACACAGAATAAGAGAAATGTATTTATGTCTGTTCCAAGAGTCCATATGCAGAATCCTATATTCACTTTTAATTCTTGTTTCTTTTGCATCTGCTTACTCAGTCAAGTTTTAGCAAATTTTGCTTTTTCCATATGCCTAGAATTAGGCCAGATTTCCATAATCCCATCACCATCATCTTAATCCTATTGGTAGTCACTCTGTATCTTGATCTTCATGGAAGAATCCAGTTAATAAGTTTCATTGATAACAGTTCTTATTGGCCCCCTACTTAAGCTGGATATAGTCTTTAAATCCATTTAAATCATGGCATTTCCCAGGCTCAGAAAAATAGAATATTATAAAATCATATTTAAACTCTTAACCCAGCTGTTTTACATATTTCAGAAGTATTCTAGCCCTATCCCACCAATCTTACTTCCCACATATCTTCAAACATAAGCTATTCATTCCAGTAAATCTCTCAGATCAGTGTCCTCAATGTGATCAACATTTGCCACGCTCACTCCAGTCTCTGCTATTTGTTCTTGCTTTAGTCTTGCCTTCCCTATTACTCTGATTATTTAAATCCTTACATTCTCAACCTTTTTGGTTTAAGAATTACTAAATGCTTTTGTTTAAGTGGGTTTAATATAATGATATTTACCATTTTAGAAGTTAAAACTAGAAAAAAATTATTAACACATTTTAATACATTGTTAACCTATTATATGTTTCATAAGTAACAGACTTCTATAAAAAAATAAAGATACTTTTCAAAACCTTCCAAAATTAGTGATAGGAATGTCATTGTTTTCCATTTTTTCAAATCTCCTTAATGTCTGGCTTAATAGCAGACAGCTAGATTCTCCTATCTACTTATACATTAAATGTTACAGTATGTCGTCTTGGTTGAGTGTAAAAAAATCCAGCCTCACACAGGTATGTAATAGGAAAAGGAAAAACTTTGCAGATCCCCTGAAATATTCTTAGTACCCATTAATGGTCCTCAAATTACACTTGGAATTTGCTACTTGAAGTTCCTAGTTAAGACTCATTCCCTCTCTACGCTGATACTTTTTTTCTGAGTTCTTGAAAACATTAATGCATGCATTGATACAAAGTCATTGAACACATGATTAACATTTTTATTTCCTACTAATGTATGCCTTGATTTTCTAAAGTATAAAGTATATTTCATTTATATTTCCAAGGGAAGCAGTACAGCATAGTGCTTCAGTACCAGGTCTCCAAAGCAAGATGTCCTGGGCTCCATTCCAGTTCTTGCTCAGCCATTAACTAGCAATAGGGTAAGTTTCCTCACCTCTCTGTGCCTTATAATTTTCATATGTAAGAAAGAAATTCTAATAGTACATTCATACCATACAGTTGTTTTGAGATTAAAAGTGTGCATGTGTGTGTGTGTGTGTGTATACACATAAAGATAGAGGCATGTACACATAAAGAGAGAGGCATATACACACACATACACACACACCCACACACCCACGCACATAATTGAATTGCTTTTACTATTCTTGTTTTCTTTTCTTTTCCCCAGTATGGTAAGGAAATTATGGTATGATGTTCAGAAGCAAATCATCAACTATATTATGTTCTAAATGACATCTCCAGTAATATTTTTTATTTTTATATCTTAAAATAATTTTAAAAGATTTTTTATCTATTTTTGTGAGAGAGAGAGAGAGTGCACAAGCAGGGGAAGCGGCAGGCAGAGGGAGAGGGAGAAGCAGGCTCCCTGCTTAGCAGGGAGCCTGATGTGAGACTCTATCCCAGGAGCCCAGGATCATGACTTGAGCCGAAGGCAGACACATAACCAACTGAGCCACCTAGGTGCCCACTAGTAATATTTTGTAAATTATGAAAATCAGAAGTTAATACAGCACATGAGATTTGGAAGAGAGCCAGAATTTTGAAATACATCCATCTTACAAAATTGTAAAAAAAAAAATAATAATAATGGAGCCATTTCTGCACAATTAGACTCAATTAGATGATTATCTCTTTTAACTTAATCATAGTCAAATAGTTTATTTTAATGGGCCTTTCATTAATGGGGTCTATCTTTCCTATTCCCTCTGTCATACTCATCTGTCACATATATCAAGTTCCTAAGATAACTAAGACGTTACCTAGAAAAAAAAAATATTTAGGTTAATTATGTGCAAGTTAGAAAATACATTGATTATACTACACATTCAATAATTAAACTTTGAAAAAAGTAAATAAACCACCCAAGTGTCTCAAACATTTGAGGTTAAATGTTCTAAATGTTGATATGCTTCAAAAATGTTGTTTTGGGATTTAAAGTTTGGAAAAAGTTCATAGCTTTATTAATAAAGCTGAAATGGTGTCCTAGGTGTCTCCCAGTTCCCCCCAACACACACACACACACACACACACACACACACACACACCCCTCTATCACCATTGTGCCCCAAAGTATATGGGACTAGGTCCTTTAAATAGGTCCATCAGCATTTTTTGTGTTAGTAACCTCTCAGGTCTTCGCAATATTCAGGCCAGCCTTCATTATATACTGTAACAGCTAAATAGCTACTTTATGAGCTACTGTTGCCAGGTACGTTTAATGTGCTTACACAGAATATATCATGTGTCAGAATATATCATGGTGTGGTGCAACAAGAGGCCCGCTTTCATTTCAGAATATGAACAAAAGTGAAACTGACAAGTAAATAAACTGTAAAGGAAGCCTCTTTGATCCAGGCAAGCACGGGGAATAAAACGGGCCAGGAAAACTCTCCTTGGGGAAAAATTTGCTCTAGAACAGTAAAAGTATTCCCTTAGTTTATCTAACCTTCAAACTCCAATCTATCCAACTGAATGCTGCCTGTACTTGCTAATATTTATACTGTTAAACAGGTCTTGTCCATGCATCTATTTTGAAAGGTAGCTTCTCGATTTAGTAACTTTCTGAATACTTGTTTCAGTTCTCTCAAGCCTGCCTGAATTTGTACTGAATTAATTATTTTTAATGGCTGGCAATTTAAAAAGAAAAGAGCTAATTTTTTGGAAGTTGTGGTCATCAAGGAAAAGGTAAAATAAAAGTAATGTATAATGATAATGATCACAGTAAATCAATAAGAACATGTTTAAATTTTCTTCTTACCCACTCAAATGGTATAGGACACTGAAATGCAACCAATAAAATTTCCTGAAACCAGAAAAATAGTTTTTAATTGTTATATTTTAGTTATCTGTATAAATAATACCCTATAGCATTGTGTTAAAGTGCATTACTATATTTAGTCAATTTATTTTTAAATAAAACAAGGCAATTTGGTGACTGAACTTTAGCTCATCCATCCATACATTCAATAAATGTCTAGAAATGTTTTTATCCTTAATTTTCCATAGCATTTTTCTCAGATTACAAATTTAGGTTATAATATTGTAATTATAAATGATGTAGTGTCAAGATGAAAATGGAGGACATGTGACTCAATATCATATAAAACATGTGAATTCCTTCTACAATGTCCCCCCAAAAGATCCCCAAAAAACCAACCAACCAACCAAAAAAAGAAACTTCCATTGATCTCAACTCTATTTCCATGAAAATTTGTTCTCATTTCATCAAATACTGGGCAATACAGGGGTAATACAGGATAAACCAAGTTCCTTTGAATAGATTTTTAAAAACATTAAATATAGCAAAATATATACAAGGTTTCATGTATTGATTTCAAAGACAGTCCCTTTTATGGTGAGTATATTTATGTAAAATGATTTGTTTTGTTTTAAACTATATATATTGCAACATTCCGATTATATATGACAAAATACATTCTACATTTGCCAATTGCAAACAGTTCTTGAGTTACAGTGATCAAAGCCAAGTGGGATTTAACACAAGATATTTATAAGGAGAGAAAAGCATGGTTCTTCATGACTAGGAACAATCATAATTTTATCTTACTCTTAAATTTCTAGGTATGGTTTTTAAGTTGCTTTGTGCTTAGTCTGCTTATGGGTTTCTAAGTTACCTGCTCCCTTCTTTTCTGTAATGCCCTGTAGATAATACCCGTGTCAGAGATTTCAAAAGTTGGACTAGTGTCTCAAGTTTCCAGTTCTGTTCACCCGTCTCTCCATTCCATCACTTCCTTGCCCCCCACCCCAAATTTTCCTTAATACTTTCCCATTAACCTTATCACTCATACTGGCAGTCTCAGATAAATGATGCAAATTCCGATTTATATTACTGAAGCATGCTCAGTGTTTTTTTTCTGCATACATTTTAAAAATTAAATTCCTGATCATGATTTTACAAAATCTGAACTCCTTCAACAATGTACTCTCTGATTTTTTTTTTCTTTTCCCTGTCAGCAAAAGATATTTCACACCTACTATGAAAATAATCTAAAAATTTAAGATAATAATAATAATAATAATAATAGGAGCCACATAGCCCACTGGCACTTGTATCCATTGTCACCGAGAAAATATTCTGCTCTTATAACATTTATGGAATTGAAATAAATTGCTTCCAAGTCTCAGATTACTCAGCTGCAACTTTAAAATTCTAACAAAGGATCATAGTATTTGCTTAGAACCACATATTTTTTACTCAAATCAGCATATAATTCTAGATTGTTTCTCACATATAATATTTATATATACAAGTGAAATAGCTATGCTGTTAAAGAGGAATTACTGAACTTCCAAAAGGAACATTCCAAATTTTTTTCTTTTTAAAAAGTGCTCCCATTTTTGTTCCAAACATTCTGGATTTAATTTCATAGGCTTAAATCAATTCCACAAAAATAAGTAAAAGAAAAATCAAAAGCAGACACATGTAGTTCTGGGTCAGGCCAAATTGGAAGGGCTTGACACATTGAATAGAAGAATATATGAGTCACTGGAAGCCTACAAGGTTAATTAAGGAAAAAGGTTGAGAGACACACAATAATGTGAATTCAAAAGATAATTCTAAACAAATGATCAGTCAAAGAAAATGGAGAGCCAAGGGAAAGATCTAGGCCTTCAAACAGATGGGATCGGGAGGAGTTAAAGAAATTCAAAGAACTGCTGGTTTTGATCTTCTCAGTTACCAGTGAGGCAAAAACATCCACATGTGTGTAAAGTGCCTGAAAGAAGATGAAGGGTTTGTGAGGAGTTAAAAGAAACTAATTGGTACTGTACAAAATGTGAAAAGAAGCCCATCAGGAATAAATAAAAAGATTACAGAGTAGGGTTGAATACCTAGCCAGGGTTAGAAATCATAAATTTTGATGGAGCAATTAATACTCTTACATGATTTCTCTATTAAGGCCTTGACTGTCCAGGGTCAGGGACCTAAGCTGGTGAAGGGACATTCAGTGGGAATGAGGGAATCCAAAGAGAGGAAGCATGAGAGGTTGTTATAAGGTAGGTTGTTTTTAGTGTCTTAAGTCATTCTTCAGGTGACTTAGAGGGTCTTTAGACTAGTACTAATAACTGTATTTTTTCAGAGTGTCCACTATAAGTGAAGCTTGCATTCCACAGTTCACATTATCTAAGGAGTCCTTGGAGGGGTTAACACCCTTTCTTAGACATGGCTACACTGAGTTTGGGAAGGTTAATCTGCATTCCAATGAGAAACAGTGACTGAGTGGCACATCCTGATTCAAACACAAACTTACTTAATGCCACGGCCCATGATTCAACAATTATGCTCTCTGGCTCTTCTTGAAACTTTGTAGGTTGACAATTTCAAGACCTGGCTTTAAAAGCAAGGGCAGGGCGCCAGGGTGGCTCAGTCGTTAAGCGTCTGCCTTCGGCTCAGGTCATGGTCCCAGGGTCCTGGGATCGAGTTCCGCATCGGGCTCCCTGCTCTGCGGGAAGCCTGCTTCTCCCTCTCCCACTCCCCCTGCTTGTGTTCCTGCTCTTCCTATCTCTCTCTCTGTCAAATAAATAAATAAAATCTTTAAAAAAATAAATAAAAGCAAGGGCATACGATGAATTCAGAGGATATCTCTGTACAGGTGTGTTCAGTTTGTGAAAATTCAGCTAGCTAGTTATATAATTCTGATAGGTGGACTTGTCCAAATGTATTTTATACTTTAATGCAAAGCAGTAAAAGATGAGAAAGCTGAGGTTGACTGGATTCACCTAAGAGGTTCTGAAAGAAATTGGAAGTTCCTTTTTAGCGCCTGATGAAGTACATAACAATTTTTGCATGTATAATTAATGTCTTCTCCACGATTCCACTTCTATTAGATGTATTATTTTGGGTGACATGGTTTACTTCTGTACTCTCAAATTATCTCATCTGTAAATGAGGAGTTTAGAATTGTCAAGTTTTAATGAGTCTTTGAGTTGTATAATTCTATGCATCTTTTTTTTTTTTTCTCCCTCAATTTTGATTTTGAGTTTGCAAAGTTTGGACAAGAATACTTGAGCTCTCATGAAATGTACAAGGATGTTTCAAGTTTTATTATATGCATTAATCCAGGAAATGTGTAATCATTCTATCATATCTATTAGCAAATTGTCACCCAAGCCTTCTAAAAATAGAATTTACATTTAAGAGAAGCTTGAGTCAAGACATCAAAATTATACATTTAAGTTCAACTGAAACAATAAGAGAACTGTCAAATAAACAAAAAAGAGAAACAAAATTAATCTGGGCTTAGTAAGGAGTGACTTTATTCAAAAGGATGACTGCAATGTGGAGAAAGGAGCAAGTAGAGGAGGAGGGCTATTAGGGATAATTCTCTGATCATAAAATCCTCGAGGGTCTCAAGGGTCATGAAAAATGAGATTTTCTTCTAGAGAGGAGTAAACAAGGCTAAAAATAACTGTGTGTGGAGGAGTGGGATGAAAAAAATGGTATGATCAGATAGAGCAGACAATATTGTACCCTAAAGCCAGCCTATTTTCCAGGAAGGCCTGTTGAACAAAGGTTTTCTGCTGGCACTGAATAAGGGTGAGCCAGGGGTTCCCGAGTCTGGGCAGGAGGTGAGTATCTTTAAACAAAGTTTGATTAAAGAGCATTTTGTTCCAGCTGATCAATGGGAACTAGCAGTTCAGCTTATCATTTATGAAGCAGAGAATGGGAATTTGAAGAATCTGTGCTTGGCTCTCTCATAGGTAAACAAAGGGAAGTCTTATCTAAGACATATGGGGAAGAGTGGTTGTTTGCAATGAGTGGTTTTCCAGAGCACAAGGGTTGGAGGATTTCTTAATCTTTGCTGTTTTTCAGGATCAGAGCACTCAGGTAAAGTCACTATTTTAGACCTATATAATAACTGGTACAAAGGCAAAGTCTTTTTGGAGGAATATAATGACAATATGTAGGGATATTATAAAAATATATATTTTATTATTGAATCCTTATGTTGTACTGACTCTGAACAGGAAATGTGGATTCAGCATCTTTTACATAACAACTACAGTGATAGAAAAGGAAGAAATGTCTAGTGTGTACAAGTAGAAGCTGATATATGTACTAGGATCTTACAGTAAATATAAAATAAACTCCACACTCAGCAGAGAAATGCAATACAATCAGAATCCATTTTTTTGTTTATGTGAAGAATAAACTGTATTGAAAAATAAGTTTTAAAAATCAGCATTGCACAATCGAAAATGAAATTTCTACTTCTAATTTAAAGTAGTAATGTAAAAGTAATCCATACTGATTTTACACATACTCTTTTAAGAGAGATATTTAATTTTTAAATTAATTATTCAAATAATTGTGTTGTAAAATGTCTGCCAACATACCATCTATTTGCATTTATTTCCCAAAAAAGAGCAGATTAAGTAATTTTATCCAGATATTCTTGATTTTCCTTGATGTTATTGTCAAACTGAATTAAGACAAAAATATGAATTAGTGATAAGCCTATGCATACTCATATTGTGTAGATCTCATGCCAAGCGTTTTTATTTTTCTTTGCTTTTGTTGCTCTAGAATTAACAAATTAACATATTTCTTCTGCATTTATAAAATAGTTCTTGGTTCTGCTCATTCTTTCAAATGAAGCCCATGGCCTCATTTGAATATTACAATCACAACTCTTTGTGAAACATTCTGATTTTCCTGGGTCTATCTTCTAAAGATCTTCAAAACATCATGGAAAATGTATCTACTATGTGAATATATCTATTCCACATTTTATCTCCTTGAGTCTATGAGTCTCTGTCATTAACTTTCATGGTAAAGCAAAATGTATTTATTTGATCAAGAGAACTTAACATCTATAAAGGGGAATATCAAAGGGAGATAAATACTTAACATCTAATCATATTTGTTGTTCCTATAGTGAGTTTTTAACTGTAACAGAAGGGATTCTTCAATTTTAAATATCTCTTACACGCCAAACTCTGCCATATATAGAAGAAATCCTTGCATTTATAGAACAAATGAATTGAGAGAAAAGAAGAAAGAAAGAAAGAAAGAAAGAAAGAAAGAAAGAAAGAAAGAAGAAAGAAAGAAAGAGAAAGAGAAAAAAGAAAGAAAAAGAAAAGAAAAGAAAAAAGGAAGGAGGAAGGAGGAAGTGAGGAAGGAAGGAAGGAAGGAAGGAAGCCTTGCAATAACTCTATGGAATTGGAATTATCAATCCCATTTAAATATGAGAATATTGGGGGTTTGAGAGGTTATTTAAGTTTAATGACATCATACATTCTGGGAGTCAGAGCAGGAACTCAAATCTAGAGCTCTTCCTTACCTCATCCATGAGGTAGGACTTTGCCAAAACTGGCAAAGTCTTTTTCTTTCTACACTCACGGCTTCAAATAGACATTTACATTGTATTTGTCAATAAAGTTCAAAATAGCTATAATATATATCGTGTTGAGCATTTTTTATGGGTACCACTGTGTAAGTGCAATACAACTATTATCTCATTCAATCCTCATAGTCATTCTAGGTTTTTGGTAGTACTGTTATTCTCCCCCATTTTGCTGATGAGAGTAACAAGGCATGGAATTTAAGTGTACCCAGCTGGCAAGCACTGTAAGTGAATAGGTGAAATTCAAACCCAGTAAGTTTGCCTTCACAGCCCACACTCAATTATCATTTAATAAAATGGCACTACATATAGTGATAAACAATGATGAAAGTAATTGTACAAAGAATAAATGTGTTGCAACCAGTACATAACATGGGAATAACAAAATGTAGGACAGTGATAGAGGGAGCCACTTTGCACTAGGCTGAACCAAAAATGTCTTCTCCTATGTCATCCAACATTTTTTAAGATTTTATTTATTTATTTGAGAGAGGGGGAGAGAGAGACAGAGACAGAGAGCATGAGCAGGGGAGAGGAGGCAGAGGGAGAGGGAGAAGCAGAGACCCTGCAGAGCAGGGAGCCCAATGCAGAACTCGATCCCAGGACCCTGAGATCATGACTGTAGGCAGATGCTTAACCGACTGAGCCACCCAGGCATTCCTATAAATCTTTTGTCATGAACATTCTGTCGATATTTTTGGTGCACATATGTATACATCTATGCTTAGGACCTATCTAAGAATGAAATTGTTGAGGGGTAAGTATTCATATATGTATTTATAGAATGATGTTACAACATTATAAATCATTTGGCATATTGAAGTGGTAAAGTTAATTTTTATTTTGAGACCCACAAAATGGAGGCCACCCCAGTGGCCCAGCTCATGTCACGAATCTTAACCTAAGTCAGCCTGTACCTATGAAAAACTCCTGTTGAAGAAACCTAACATACACCAATCACAATCCTCCAACTCAGATTTCGGTAGCTTATATCACCCTGCATGGATCTGCTAAGCCTTAGAAGGAAATTACTGCTCTCCTAGCCAATCATGCCTATGTTGCCTTTTCTAATATTCTACAAAACTCACTCTTGCCCAAATCCCTCAGGAAGAGTGTTCCACTGCTTGTGAGGTCCTGTACTCCCCCAGTCCGTGGGCTGTCTTCCCTTGAATAAAGGACATCAAACCCATTGCTAAATTGTCTTAGTTTTGTTATTTGACAGAAGCTTGCTAAGGTTTTTTGGCCCACACATTTGCAAGTAGCTATGTATTTACCATTTCCTCATAGTGACATTACTGCATTAGAATTTTTTAATTTTATTTTATTTATTTGACACACACAGAGAGAGAGAGAGAGAGAGGGAGAACAAGCAGAGGGAGACAGGCTCTCCACTGTATAGGGAGCCCGATGCATGGCTCGATCCCAGAACCCTGGGATCATGACCTGAGCCGAAGGCACACGTTTAACCTACCCAGCCACCCAGATGCCCCGCATTAGAATGCTAACGGGCATCATCATCCAATAGCAGTTGAAACATTTACCCAAAATGACCATGTTTGTTGTATCCTGTTGACAATAAAACACTCACTCTTTAATAATGTAGATAAATACAGCAAACTCACTCTATAGATCAGAATTAGAAGATAATTGAAATTGTGTAGATTTGAGCACTGTGAATTTTAACACAAAATATCACTGTGTTAACCCAGTTTTATGAACACATTCTACACCCCCAATACTATGCTAAGAGGAAAAGGTACAGGAATGAATAAAATAGACCTATGAATGTTGTCCAGGAATTTGAAGTTCAGTGAGGCAAACATTTTTATTAAATATATCATTTGTATTCATGTAGATAATTACATCAATCATTAAAATAATACAAACAATTTTTCGTGGAGAAATATGGACACAGTGGAACTTCCTGGGACAAAGTGGACAAAGTAACTAACTTGGGAGAATTCTCTGGGAAATTTACTGTTTTTCCATAAAATATCTTTTTGATTTGAATGAGGGCTTGAAAGAGATATTTTTAGATATCATCCAACATAATCTTGTATGTACAGAGAAATTAAAGAAACTACAATAAAACCCTGCATATCATACATTTCTTGTATGTGTCCTTATTTAAGGGAGCAGAATTAAGAATAGAAGTGAAACTTGAAAGTTCCCCCATTAATTTAATCATTTCAGCTCTATATTATCTCAGCGATATCTGTAAGGCCTGTAGAGGTATGTTAGATGGTTCCAAAGTTCCTGGGTTTGCTTTCTCAGCTACCCTCTCTTTCCCTTGTTATTGGCTCCTTTATATCATTTCCTTCTCTCACTACTTACCTGACTCTTGTTTGTAGAACAACAAATTCCATGTCTAATTTTCTAATTCTAAACATTTCAGAGCCTGGAATCCACACCAGACCATCACTTATTTGTTCCTTCATTTTAAAAACAAGTATTGAGCACTTTCCTGTGTTAGTCACTACGCTAATTGACATTTAGGAGAAATGAAAATACCTGGTCATTCCTGAAGAAATTGGTGGAATCCAAGACACAATTATTAACACTACTAAAACTCATTAAAATATAGACAGGGGATTTTTAGCAGATGGATAGGCTGGTGTTATCAAAAACATTAACAATTTTTTAAGTTAATATGTTGTTAGTTAATACAGGATGTATAGAAAGCATCACAAATCATAGTTGTATAGTGGAATGAATGTCCACACAGTGGACATAGCCATGTAACCAAAAGCCAGATGCACATATATAAAGAGCATTAGTAGCCTCAGAAAAAAACCCTCAATCCTGCTCTCAATCACAACTCATCCTTATGACAACTTAGATTAGTATTATCTCTTTATGAAATTCATCTGTCAATGGAATTACATAGTATTTATTCTTTTACTTCTATTGCATGTAACAATAGTTTTTTTCTATTACTATGATCCATTCATGTACATACTTTTTGGTGTACACATGTATATTTCTGTTGAGGCATGGGTATGCACATCTTCAGCTTTAATATGTTTATAGAATGATGTTACAACATCATAAATCATTTGGCAGAATGAAGATGACAACTTTTCTAATTCATTTTCATCTATATATTAAAAAAATCATGTCTATGCATGATAGGGTCCCACAACTCTCATATTAGAGACCCCCCTACATGCTAAAGGAAATCTACTTGAAACCTTGTCTAAGAAGCATGTGTATGAACACTTGATAATTCATTCAACTATATGTGTGTGTGTGTGTGTGTGTGTATTTGATCATTTTGTTGAAGCTGTATTTAACCATATGTTTTATTTTATATTACTTCTTTTTACCATAGCTAGTGCCTAGAGACAAGGCATGATAACAAAGGGAAAATACTACATATACAATGCCATTTCCCCCAAAATATGTAGTGACTGAGTCATATAGCATTTCTAGAAGCAGAGAAAAGAAGCGGAGCCCATCCCGTCTCCTGCTCCTTGCCTCACCTGTCTCTGGAGAGGGAAACAATTTGCTGCCTCACATTATGCATAGGAACCCTGGCGGTACTGTTAGCAATAGAGTAGGATAGCAGCTGCAGAGGAAGCTGGGAAGAAACTGTAAGAAAGCAAAAATGCAAGTATCCAATTTGGAGTCTGACCAGGAAAATGGAAGTAATTCTTTTTTTCACTTAACTTTTAGACACTTTTAATGAACAAATGCTCTTTGTACTTCAGTTTTCCTCTTCTTGAAAAAACAAAACACAAACATAACCAATATTTTTCCACATTTAGTTATCTAAAGCAGTCTCCCTTTAATTTAAAAGTGAGAGTATCTGTATGTACAGCAAACCAAAATTATACTGGCAGGTTTTGACAAGCAGTATACTGAATGATCGCATATATTCTAAAAGGACAAAAAAAAAAAAAAAAAAAAAACCTCTTCAAATTAAAATGATTCACACGGTTTTTCTACATAAAAAAGTAAGAGCTGGAAATGGATTTAAGAGCCACAAATATCCTTTGAGGTACCTCATTCTGAGTTGTGATATGTTCTGATGTTTTACTATTTTCCTTTAACTACTAATAAAGAATTTATGAGTTATAGACCCAGAAGGAACATGGAATAATCTCAAAAATATTTTTATTGAATAGGATCTCAACCATAATAGGCTGGCTGCTATAATTTTTTGACTCCAATCAGGTTAAAATGGAAGGGGAAATATTTTTGTGGTAGTTTCTTTGTTGTTCAAAAAGATTTAATTTTTGAGCAAACTGGTTTTAAGAACATTATTACCTACAATGTCATTATCTTTAAAATAAAATTAGAAAAATAACTTTGGATTTCATTGGTGGTATTGTAGGATACTGGGGCAATGAAATTCATGTTTGATGCTGGCTCAGCCACTTACTAGTTGAATAATCTTGGAGAAGGTAGCTCTACAAGTGCTAAAATATTTTTCAAAACTTATACAAGTCGCTCAGAAAATGAAGTTGATTTTTCTGGCGAGACTGTTTTGCAGGCAGCAACATCAATGTTTATAACTTGTGAGATGAGATGATATTCAGGACCTCACTTACTGGCCTTGATTGTGATCAAACCAGTAAGAGAAATGCTTAGATTCGCCCTTTTGTGTCCTTATCCTTTCATCACAGAATCTTCCCAAAGTTCTCTCCAAATCTTCTCACTGAATGTTGCATCCTAAGTTACTAGTTACTCCTTCCGTAATATTCTTCCTCAGCATGGAATCATCATTATGAGTCTGATGGCTCCTTGCAAGGGAATCATAGTGCCACAAGCCTGTTCTCTGTTGTGCCAAACCCCAACTCTGCATTTTTCTCCTATCCCTATAGTGGCCAAGAGAATGCAAATAATCCTGTACCTACGTTACCACTGTCTCCTTGTTTGACTTGTGTGTCCTAAGATCTCACCAACCTACTATTAACTATTAACTTTATTCTTGTTATAGCTACTCACATTGATACATCTATCTTTGCTCATAAAATCCCCTTCTGCATCCCACTTTGAATAATCATTGCCCACTCCACAGACTGGAGTTGAAAAGAAAAATCACGTTTGCTAGAGCTATCTAATTTAGACAAAATGGGAATAATTATACAATTATCCAGTAGCAAATAGATACCCATTAGCAAATATCCAGGAGCAAAGGTCTTCCCAGTTTGTGGTAAGACATTTTTATGGCTTTCATAAAAGGGACTGTGCTCCCAATTTTTCATGCCAGCAATGTGGTAGCTGTCCTTTGCCACTTACTCTCATTCACTTCCTAACTCCATTCAGTCAACAAATCCTATTTCAACTTCCTAAAGACTTCTCAAAACTAATTTACACTGATCCTCACTGTCAATTTCCTAATCTAAATTTAAGTTACATCTCACCTGAATTACTGCAATAAACATGTAATGAGCCTTCTCACATCCTTGTTCGTTGCGCACGGCACTTTCGGTCATTCTCCTACAGAAGGATTCTAAAAGTGGCCCATGGCGATTTCTATGGTGTAAACACCCTCCCTATGGCTGATCTCATGCTAACAATGTGAATGTAGAATTAGGAAGACATGTGCAGATGTGAGCTCTCTGTGAGGCAGTTCTAGCCCCCACCGAATTCCAGCCACCACTGTAAGCCTCACATCACATACTGACGGAAAGCTCCTCCGGTTTTGCCTCTGTGATTCTCAGTGAACCCGCCCTTGTTGATCTCTCCCCATCACCGATCCTTTCTCTCTACTCTCCAGATACAGTGGATTCACTTCAGTTCTTACATAACACTGCTCTCCCTCCCAGATTTCCCGACATGTTCTCTTCCATTTGAGTGAACAATGAATGCTCCTGCCTACTACTCTGGTAATATCTAATAATTTCAGGTCACAAATCAAAATGTATTTCTCCGGAAATCTTTTCCCTTCCGGATTAGGTCATACATCTTTCTCTACTCCTATAGCATCTTGCAGTTCACTATAACAGTCACCAAAAAGAGTGACTCTTTTGCTTATATTTATTTCTGCATAGTTTTTTTTTGCTATATGATAGTAGCAGTGCCCTCTCCTTTTCTTTGCATCATTTCTTTGGAAGGTACTGTAGCTCTCACTTAGTAGAGATTCAAGAAATATTTGTTAATTACCAAATAGATTTATATATATGTAAATAGATATGATAATATATATAATTCCCAAGGTAGATTACTAAAAAAAAACCTTCAAGAATAACTAAAAATGTGATAAATAATACTAGTCTTATTTAAAGACAATGGTTTGAAGACCGAAGAGATTCTCATGATTTGGGTCCTGGTTAAACACTTCTTACTTTGTAACTGTGGTACCTTGAATAAGCTCTCCGAAACAACTCAATCACAATCTTGTGCCAGTTTTATTATTACAATTAGGACAATATATGGCAATATGCTGTGTTAGCTGTGGAGTGCTATATGTGCTTCTCATCACCATCATTCTTGTCTCAACGTGAAGAATAAAGCACAGACAATTGAATTGAAATATCCACATTATAGACATATCAGATAAAGGGCTCGTATCCAAAATTTATAAAGTACTTATCAAACTCAACACCCAAAGAACAAATAATCCAATCAAGAAATAGGCAGAAGACATGAACAGACATTTTTCCAAAGAAGACATCCAAACGGCCAACAGACACATGAAAAAGTGCTCAACATCGCTCGGCATCAGGGAAATCCAAATCAAAACCTCAATGAGATACCACCTCACACCAGTCAGAATGGCTAAAATCAACAAGTCAGGAAACGACAGATGTTGGTGAGGATAAGGAGAAAGGGGAACCCTCCTACACTTTTGGTGGGAATGCAAGCTGGTGCAGCCACTCTGGAAAACAGTATGGAGGTTCCTCAAAAAGTTGAAAATAGAGCTACTGTATGACCCAGCAATTGCACTACTGGGTATTTACCCCAAAGA
>NC_138374.1:118767961-118781978 GCF_054177405.1 Leptonychotes weddellii
TGCCATTTGCAATGACGTGGATGGAACTAGAGGGTATTATGCTAAGCAAAATAAGTCAATCAGAGAAAGACATGTATCATATGATCTCACTGATATGAGGAATTCTTAATCTCAGGAAACAAACTGAGGGTGCTGGAGTGGTGGGGGTTGGAAGGAATGAGGTAGCTGGGTGATAGACATTGGGGAGGGTATGTGCTACGGTGAGTGCTGTGAATTATGTAAGACTGATGAATCACAGACCTGTACCTCTGAAACAAATAATACATTATGTGTTGAAAAAAAAAAAAAAGAAAAAAGAAGATAGTAGGAAGGGAAAAATGAAGGGGGAGGAATCGGAGGGGGAGAAGAACCATGAGAGACTATGGACTCTGAGAAACAAACTGAGGGTTCTAGAGGGGAGGGGGGTGGGGGGATGGGTTAGCCTGGTGATGGGTATTAAAGAGGGCACGTTCTGCATGGAGCACTGGGTGTTATACGCAAACAATGAATCATGGAACACTACTTCAAAAACTAATGTAATGTATGGTGATTAACATAACATAATAAAAAAAAGAAATATCCACATTATATATATATCATAACATAACAAAACTGCTGATTATATAATTAACATTTTGTAGCAATATATAATATTCAAATAGCTACATGATTATTATATAATTTTATAGAAGTTTAGAGACTACAAGGATTTTTACATGAGAACAATACTTTTTCTTCATCGGTATTATATTTTTAACCAATTCATAGATGTTTATTTTAAAATAGCTATTATTTTAACAGAGATTGTTAAGGTCAGTTCAGTGCCAAAACCAGAAACCACTTACAGCCATCAGTCCTTTTTCTCCCAGGAGAGCTATAGTTTCACTTGATCCTTCTTTGACCTAAATCCAATAAAAGAGGGGAAAAAAAGTCCCTATGTTCCCAACATGCTGTTACACCACAATAGCTCAGTAATTTATTTGGCTTTAGACTTTGTCAGCTGACCCTCTGCAGTTCCAACCTTCTAGATTTTATGTATTCGGTTTGAAAAAGGCCATTTTTTTTTTTTTTTTCAAAAGAAGCTAGCTGTTAACAGAAAGAAGAGAAAAACAAGATTTATCTTATCCAGCTCCATCCAAAACAAGGTGCTATGCTTTCTGTGACTTCAATTTGACAAGTAAAGCCCTGGGCAGCATGTAGCATCACTGCTTGTCACTACAAGGCAACAGAGTGGAAAAGATAGTGTGGGAATAAGCAAGTGTAGCAGGTAACTAATTAAGATTAGGAGTCAACAGTGAAAGATTTTCTAAATCCAAGATACCCAATCCTGCTATATCTACCATAATACAAAGCATACATAACTGCCATGCAACAAACTCATCTTGTAAAATATAAACATTTTTTTCTGGAAATTTTAAAATAAAATGGAAAATGAAGTGAAAATCTGCCAGTGAGGTAAAAAAAGCATGTGATAATTCTACCTTCAGTGTATAAATCTGTCACAATCCGACATACTGATTTATTCCAAGTGAATCAAATATCCCTGTTCCCAATTCCCAATATTTACAATGATTCTCTCACTCTTCTTCCCTCTCATTTATCTCTCCTCCTCCCTCTGACAGCATGTGTACATATCTTCATGTTAATATATTTAATATATGACAGGCAAGACATTACATGGAATCACATGTAGTCTAAGCCCTTCACTGTTAATTTTTCCCCTATTTCTTTCTCAATGGAATTTTCTCTGATATTTTTTCACAGTTGCTTCTATCAGTTTCCTCTTGTTTTCATCCCCTCTTTTCTTGTACAGGAAGGTATCGTACAGTAATAATTACTAGCAATTGTATTTTTGAAATCAGCTGCTAAAATTGTGCTAAGACATACAGACTAGGAAGCATCCAGTAACTTGCTTTTCTTCCTCTCTCTCCATATGTTTTCTCCCAAATCCAGTCATTTCCCGACCTCTAGCCCTAATCTTCTATTATGGAAATTGACAGGTGTTAAAAAAGTAAGTCTCTTACATTACTTGTTGTATTTCCCATTTTTTCAATGAAATATAATATCATTACCATAGGACAGCTGACAAGTGCTCAGAAATGAAGATAATATAAACAACATAATCCCTGGCCTCCAGGAAAATTATAATGAGTAGGAAAACTCCCAACTGCTTTACTACATTTTTTCTGACTTTGTTATGTATCATTCATCAGTATTCCATGAACTTCCTGGCCAGGTTGCTGAGAATTCAAAGTAGTTTTACTGCTACCATTTGCAACAATTGAAGTTCAGGGGCAGTATATACGAGGTTGGAAAGGAATTACCTGAGCAGTACAAGAATCCTTTACACACTGGTATATATACAAGTGACCTGCTAACAAGAATAGCAATTTTGAGCAGAATCATCACACTCATTTTCTCTTTCCTGAAATTATACTTCTAAGTAGAGAGTATGACTGATTTATTCTGACACTGTTATTAATAATATCTAGATTGTATTTCCATATGCAGTTGCCTTGAGTTTACGGAGTTGTCTCTGTTGCAACTCAAAAGTTATATTCAGCTTTTGAATCAGGAAGTTACAGATATTTTAGAGTCCCTTGATGTGACTTTTTAAGTCTTAGGAGTCCATTATCACATGGCAATGTCAACTTGTGTTCATTTATCATAGCAATTCCATTAGTTTGAGTGTATCTTGCTGGTTTGCAACCTGTGAACTAGTGGTGACCATTTGTCATTGTATTTTTGTAATTTCTTTCAGCTACAATATTCTTGCCAATTTTGTTCCACAAATTAAATGGTGGCGGCATTAGCACTTTGAAAATTGTTTAGGAAATATAAAAAAATGATTATGTTATTTATCATCCATTATATATAACAGATCAGCTTCTACACATAAATCCTATGAATTCAGAGTGTACCATAGCTCTCTTTTCTTTCTATTCTTCTAACAACATAAGAAGCCTGGAATATTCAGCTGATAGTATTCCTACCAACAATCTTAAACCTCCAGATCATCAGAGATCATGATTCTGGAGATCAAGTGACCCATTTTAAAAGTGGGCCATCATATGTGATTGAGTGTCACTAACTCCAACCCTTCATAATAAGATGAGTATTTGGACTACAGCTGAGCATCATTCAGAGCATGTTATCTTTCTTTTTTTTTTTTTTTTAAGATTTTATTTATTTATTTGAGACAGAGAGAATGAGAGACAGAGAGCATGAGAAGGAGGAGGATCAGAGGGAGAAGCAGACTCCCCGCCGAGCAGGGAGCCCGATGCGGACTCGATCCCGGGACTCCAGGATCATGACCTGAGCCGAAGGCAGTCGCCTAACCAACTGAGCCACCCAGGCGCCCAGAGTATGTTATCTTTCAAAAGAATACCTGTAATTAAAATATAAATAAATAAAAAGAAATTGGGCCATCCATCATATCAGCAAGCTCTGGGTAAGAATAGTGGATGGCAAGACACACCACTTTAAATTATAATCTTTACCCTAGCATATCTTTTTTCTCCTCATCACTTTCCAACATATTCTCCAAAGCTATTGCAGTTCAATTCCAGCTAGTGTCATGATGTAAAACCACACATAAAGTGAGATCAAGTATTTCTTTGCATATTCATTAGCTGAGAGAATAAAAAATATACTCAAATACATTGAGTGTATTAGAAAGTTGAGAAATCCAATCATGGATCTTACTTGTGCCTACTGAGACTCTTACAGTTTGTTTATGTATCATATATGTTTAGTGATACTGGATTTTTGCCAGAAAATAGAAGTGCATTCCCACTTCTAAGAGCATGGTGTTCCACCAAAATTAACAAATGGACAAATGGGACTACTAAATGTAATTCTTCTGTTAGGATCTGTTGTAATTCCTCACTACCATAAGCCAGTCTATTACATAGGTTTTGATAATTGTCATTTCTGAGCTAAGAGTGATAGGGACATTGAGAAACCTGGATTTGCTAAAAAAAAAAAAAAAAAGATGTCTCTGATTAATTATGAATTCCTTTAAGAATGAGGAATTTTTCTAGGTTCATGGTAAATAGCTTAGATAAATACTGCCTCCATAATCAAAAGAGCACCCCAGAACATGAATCTCTTCATTAGTGATATATGGTGACTATCACAAACTGCTCTCCGTGGGTTCCCTGAATGTCAGGCCTCTCTGTCTGTGATAATTATTTCCAAGTCCCTGCTATGCAAGTGTCCTTTCAGTGGGTCAGAGGAATGTTTCCAAACTATTGTTAAAGGATTAGCTTATTAATGTCATTATCATAATCTTTATATTTATTTATTATATTTATCATACTTTTATATTCCATTATACATTATTATCCATTCTAATATATTATGAAATATTTTGTATATACTATAATAAAAATGAATTACTAGAAGACTGCCAAATACATGCAGAATATGAGCCCTAGTTTTTATCAGTAGGTGCAACAAACATTGTCATTCTACAATTATAGCTAGAGTTTAGAAGTAAAATAGCAATTCCTCATATGAAATGATTACACATATACTCTGAATAGAAATATCCTTGCTAACATTTGTTATCAGTCTTTTTGATTCTAATGCATGGGTGTGTAGTAGTTTTCAACAGTAGCTTTAATTTTTTTATGGTAGCTTTAATTTTTAATTCATATTGTGTCATTTGTTTAGGTGTAACATATTACTAAGAAGGCTATATGCTCTAGGTAAATAGTAGACATGTACAGAAGTATGCTAATAAAATAGAGACAGACTTTCTAATACAAAAATAAACTATTTTTATGTTCTATAGTGCTCTAATATAAGTTGTTTTCAGAAACAGCATTAGCTGTTCTATTGGCAGGGGTGGGGCTTATAAACATTTATCCACGCATTTTCCCCACATAGAATTTATAGATGAAATCAAAATAGATTATAAGTCTAGCTCACATAATTATTATAAATGAATTATATTTTAATTTCTACAGATAATCTAATAAAGATATTCACTCCAATTTTATAGCATTACTAAGTGCTTGCAGACTGTTCTAGTTATTATGAGAAATAGAAGAAGATTAAGGCATTTCTTGCTGTTCTCTGTAAGACACATATTAATAGAGAATCCATAAACATTTCAATTACTAAAGTGTAAGGCACACCATGATAGTGCTATAACGCAAGAACCAAATTCTGTAGGAGGTTAGGAAGAGACTGCTTTCTATTGGATGAAATAATCTTTCTAGAGTGCTCTGCTGACAGAGTTTATTTATTTCAGATATGGTTGGAGAGGAAACTGAGAAAAATCAAAGCTCCGTGATCTTATTCTCATACTTTTCTAGCCTAGAATTCCCCGTGTTCATCAAATGGGGAAATACAACTGTATATCTAGAACATAGAATAGGCAGGCAGGAGTTTGGAAATATGATTTGGGGCCCTATTGAGAAAGACAAGTACTAAAAAGTGTGTGTGTGTGTATGTGTGTGTGTGTGTGTACATGTGTGTATATACATTTTTAAAATTTTATTATGTACAAAGTGGGAATCGTACATGTAAGCCTCTATTAGCCTGAACCAATGAAAATGTGTCAAAAGAAGAGGATGACTATAAAATAATAGCACTATGATTTAATCATTTGTAATCAGTTGGTTGAAGAGAACATTGTAAAAAATTCATCTAAGAAGAGGTATGAGGACAAGGACCATGAAGGAAAATGTAACCTAGGGAGACACGTGGGGTGAAGTGTTCAGACATGCTGAGCTCATGACAGATAGGAGAAAATATCTAGCAGGAAGTTAGAAAAGGAAGTGTGGAGTTCAGAAGAGAGCTCTTGGCTGGATAAATATGGGAATACGATCATAGAAATGTTGGTTGAAGTTGTGAAAAGAAATGAGAGCTTTAAGAGAATAAAATACATGTGCTAAGGAAAGGGAGAATCTGAGGGGGGTGCTTTGGTGCTGTGTTTTCTGTGTCTGAGTAAGGACAGATGAGTCACTCAAGGAAATACAGAACAAATAAAAAGGTTAGGCACCCCAGGAGACTTAAATAACATAGAAGCCAGGTTATTCGAGGGAAAGAAGGAAAATAACATCTATTTAGTCTCTATTTTTACAGCAAAGGTATAGTTCAGTGATTAATATTAGCAATTTACAGAAGAGACTACTGAGAAGCAAAGATATTAAGTATCTTTCCTGGGCTAAGTGGATAATAAAACTGAGATTTTATTCAAATCAAATAACAGCAACAACAACAGAAGAATATCGCTGGATAGAACAAAAAAAGGGATCACTGCTGTATTCATCAGGATAAATTCTATTATGCTGCACTAACAAATTAATCTTGCAACTTCAGTTGTTTAATACCACAAAGACTTGCTTGGTTTTCCCGAACTACGTGTCTAGTGTGTATCAGTGACAGGGGTTGGCATGGCGGGCCCTGATCCAGAGTCACTTCCAAGTCAATGTAGGCTGTATTATATGGGTAGCACCATGGCTGGCAGGGAAAAATTCAGCTGCAAACTTCGCAGTCCCTTCTATGCATTGGCCCAAAGGCGACGCATGTCATTTTGGTACATGGCCCATTCTGTAGAACTCACTTGCAAGTTCTGATGAACTGAAAGGGGACTAGGAAATACAGAAGAGCAGATGTTCTATGTGAGTTCTGCTGCTCACCTAGATTGTAAAGAAACAATGAGAGTAAGTGACCAAATCAGGATCAAAGAATAGTTGAAATTTACTATGTTTACAGACTCAGGAAAAGTAATTTAGAGGAAAGATTGTGAAGATACAAAAAAAGGAGGAACATATTGATGAAACAAGATCACAAATAAGACTCCCCTTTGTGTGTGTGTGTGTGTAAAACAGAAATTAATGTTTTTAATTGCAATCCTCAGTCTCTATAAAGTATCTTTAAATTGAAAGTTTCAGGTATTGCAGTGTATCCCTAGCCCATAATAGATAACAGTTATTTTTCGAATAAGTTAAGGAATCATCTTGTTAAGTTCAAAAGAGGTTTAATGACCTATTGTCTAGTACTGTTGTACACAAAATATCAGAACTTCTGCAGAGCTTGGAAAGATTTTTCAAAGCTTACCAAGAAAAGAAATAAACAATCTTACAGGGGTTATCATTTATTCCAATGTATCTCAATCATATTTTTTAAAAAACAAGTTAAAATACCTAGCGAAATAAGAATCTCTAGGACAACATATACAGTGGTCCATGTACTAAAATTGTATACTCTCTCCAACACAAAGGGGATATTTGAAATTCTTTAAAATATTAATGAACTTCGTTAGGCTTCCAAATAAAAATATACTGTTCATCTCTCATTTAATTAAAAATTATATTTTGAAAAATAACAACATTCCCTTTGAACTCTGTGAAAAGCTTCAAAAATCAGATAATATCTAGGTGAGTCTTTCTATGATACTTTTCCTTATTGCTGTTGGCCACTTCCTTAAATGCAAATATCTTCCAATCAACTCCAGTCATATGCTTTCCTCCCTACATTTTACTCGTCACTGTGCCCTGATTTTTGTATACCTATATTCATCCCAACTCTTTTCCATGTGATCACACATTGTATTAAATATTCAACCACTTCACAGAATCTTCCTTTTACCTCTAGACCCTAACCTGAGTTGCATTACCTTTCCTTCAATATACCTCTCCCTTTGAAGGGAAGGCCACCCAACCACAACTTTACCCTACAGACTATGGTTGGTGGGTTGAATTGTGCCCCCAAAGATATATCCACTCAAAATCACAGATTATGACCTTTTTGGAATTAGAGTCTTTGCAGTTGTGTTTAGGTTAAGATGAGATGACCCTGGATTAAAGTAAACCCTAAGTCGAATAGCAGGTGTCCTTAGAAGAAACAGGAAAGAAGAAGACCAAGAGACACAGTGATAAAAGGCCATGTGAAAATGGAGACAGAAATTGGAGCTAGGCTACAAGCCAAGGAATACCAGGAGCCACCCAAAGCTGGAAGACATGAAGGATTATCTCCTAGAGCATGGGCCTACTGACTTTAATTTTGGACTTCTGGTGTCCAGAAGTATGAAAATACATTTCTCTCATTTTGAAGTTTCCCACACTGCCAATTTGTGCCAGTTTGTTATGGCAGCTATGGGAAGCTATTACAGAAAGGTAGAATCAGTGCTATTCTAAAAATTCTAAAATTAAAGTTAAAATATACATTAAGCTTCTATTATGAATAGAGTCATTTTTGTGAGTTACATATGATATCTTGTGTAACTATGACCTTCATTCTTTCAGCTTTATGCTACTCAACTATTTCACTCTCTAATCAAAGATGAATCCCTATAGCCACTCTTTTGACACAATTGTCCTCAATACATCATCCCTTTCTTCGTTTTTAAGCTACAAACCGTCTTCCTTGGATCAACTACCCGAGTCTCTGTTTTTACTCTCAAGCTCCCTGGAGGGATTCACAAAGTGGTGCAGAAGAAAACCAAAACAAATTCATTTTCCTTAACTTCAGTGGTTTGTTTAGTACTTAATAATAACTGCACCATAGATCAGATTCATCTCTCTTTCTGGGCTATCCATTTTTAGCCTGTATCTTAGCTTTCTACTTTATGGGGAAATTCATTCAATCCCCATGCTTGCTTATATATCTAGATAAACCTCTATGTTTGCTCTTACTTCATTTTCCTTTTGCAGTCTCTAAGGACTAGATGTACATTACAGCTCAAGATTAATTTTCTCACCTCAGTTTTGATCCAATCTCCTGTCATCTTTGACCAGAAATTACACATTTAATTTTTTGGTCCTCCCTCTTCCCTGAATTTGTAACATCTACTATTTCTTTTTTCAAGTGTATCTATCCTTTTGTTTAGACATGTTTTCTTTAGCTTTTCCACAAGAACACAAAAACAACAAAACAAAAGCTCTTGATCTGCCTTCCCTTTGAGCTCCCCCTCCCTCTCTCTCTCGAAAACTACTGTACAGCTAATTTTGCTACTCTTGTTCTTTCATACTTAAATTTTACTTGTGCTTTTTATTACACTAGAATTATTCTGAAAAAAAAGGTTTTGCTGATATCATTTAAGTAACTTAAAAAACTTTTTTTAAATTTAAATATATGTCTTTGATTAGTTAAAGCTCTAACTCATATCTGACTACCCCCCCTCCATTTCTTTCATGACATCTTTGCAAATATCTGAGCATTCACTAAATGTTCCCCCATCTATTCTCAGCTTACAAATGCCTATGTTCTTCAGGGGTCCTTAATCTTCTTTTCTCATTCCAGCTGGAAGATATTTATCCACTGTCACTGGTACAGTGGCTCCTAAAATATTATCCTTGTTCACTCCTAAGCTTCAGAATGATACATTCCACTTTGACACCCAACATATTAAATCCCCAGTGGTCATTTGCATCTGAATGCCACAAGGTTACCACCAACTCAACGATACCCAACTAAACATATTATATTTGCCCCTGCTATTAAAATTGGATATTCTGTTTGTCTCATTTCCCAGAATAGCATGAGAATCCCCTGGAATAGCCAGACAGACATCTGGAGTGGGTCCTGTATCTTCATATTTCATCTACACTCTGAATCAAACATTACCCACATTCTTCAGGTTTCACCTAAATATTTTCTATATCTGTCCTTTTATCTTTATCCATATTTTGGTTACTTTAACGCCAGACTTCGTAGTATTTTTTCATTATGCAATAAGCTTCTATTTTCTTTCTTTCTTTTTTTTTTTAAGATTTATTTATTTATTTGACACAGAGAGATACAGCTAGAGAGGGAACACAAGCAGGGGGAGTGGGAAAGGGAAAAGCAGGCTTCCCGCGGAGGAGGGAGCCCGATGCGGGGATCGATCCCAGGATGCTGGGATCATGACCTGAGCCGAAGGTAGACGCTTAATGACCGAGCCACCCAGGCGCCCCTCTATTTTGTTTCTTACCTCAATTTCTCTTTTCCCCCTCAAGATCTAATGTGCATATTACTACTAACAGAGGGATTCTCTTCTAATATAATCTTGACTTTAATAATAATCTTTCTAATGACCTTTGAAAAATACTCTGTTTTTATGCAGTATGTTCAAATTCAACAGGAAGATGGGCAAGACTCCTCTGTATGATGTGATCGCTAGTTTCTCTAGCAGTCTTAGCCCTTACCACATGCTTCCTGGCATCCTATAATCTAGTTAGGAAGATATATTCGTACTGCCCATGCATGCCATGCTTTTGCATTAACTAGAACTCTTCCTCTGTGATTTGTCTTCTTTTTATTTCTCATTTTTTACCAGTTGACATATCACAATTGTGACCTACTTGATAGATTTTCAAGACATTTAAAAATATAATTAAACTCTATTTTGCAACACACCTTACACAAAATCCTCATATTCACTTATTAGTAAGTTCTTAGTCTTTGAATGGGATATACCTTTATAGCATGTTCAATTTTGATTGATATGTAAAAAACTAGAGAATCTGAGATTGACAGTTTTTTTTTTCATCAACACTTTGAAAATATTATTCCATTATCTTCTGGCCATTAAGAGTACAGTTGTGAAACCTACTGTCAGGCAAATGATTGTTTCTCTATGTTGTAATGTGTCTTTTCTTAGTTTTTCTTTTTTAAATGGAAATTTTTACTTAAGAGCAGTTAAGAATTGTATAATGAACTACATACATGCCTCACCCAGCTTTAAGAATTATAAACATCCTTCCAATCCTTTTTTTTTTTTTTTAAATCTATGTTCCTCCGCTTTTGTTCTTATTTGTTTGGTTTTTATTTTTCCTATTTGGAGTACTTTCCAACATATTCCAGATAGATTTTCTTTATTTTACAAGTTAGTAATTTAATATAGATCACAAATGCATGAGTTTTGGGTTTTGTTTTTATAATAATCTCAATGACATTATCAAACCTAACCAAAAATAATACTTTAACATATTTTAATGCCTAGTCCCTATTCAAATGTTTTAAAAGATTTTTTTATTTATTTAAGACACACAGAGAGAGAGAGAAAGCACAAGAGTGAGCATGAGCAGGGGGGAAGGGCAGAAGCAGGCTCCCTGCTGAGCTGGGAACCCAATGTGGGGCTTGATCCCAGGACCCTGGAATTGTGATCTGAGCTGAAGGCAGATACTTAACCCAGTGAGCCACCTAGGCGCCTCCTATATTTAAATTTTTCTAATTGACTAAAATGTCTTTCTACAGTTGATTCATCCAAATAGGGGAACCAAAACAAGACCCACAAACTGTATTTTTTTGGTATGTCTCTTTATTTATTTATTTTTTTAAACTTCTTAATCTGTACCAGTTGTCTTTTCTTTTCCATATCATATTTGTTGAAGACATCGAGTCAGTATTACAGATACTTCCTGGATATATGTGATTGCTTCATAAGAGAATCCTCAAACTTGTTACTCTTCTTATTAAAAAAATAAATTTGTAACTAGATCTAGAGACTTTCTTAAATTATTTATAAAAGTAATTCATAAGTGATGTTCTGTATTCTCACTGCATCTTATTAATATATACTAAACATACATGGTACAACTTTGAGGATGCTAAGATTGATGAATGATCACCAAGTAAAGGTGTTGTCAGTGTGATTCAACCATTATAAAATTTCTCGTTAATCTTTCACTTGATTATTGTAGCATCCACTTATGATGGCTGACTAGCTCTATTAATCCTTTAAAAAATTTATTTTCCTGTATTTATTATGCAGAAGAATATCCCCCCCTTACCACTAGTTTGTAAGAAAGAGAGAATATAGGCTTAATTTCCCGTTATTAATTCTGAGAGTAAGACATTGGTTCTCTCGAACCCCAAATGGATTTTCTATATTTGATATATTTCAGTAAGTGAGTCACTATTCATTTTCATGCTCAAATTGTTCGATTCTTGGATAGTGAGAGTCTCCTCAAGCTTGTTCTTCTGTCCTTTTGAACATAATCCCAGTAGCTTCTTACTTTCTGGTACAACAAGATTGCTTAATCTTTGTGTACTTTTCAGCCTGATATCTGAATGCTTCCATTTTCCTTCTAATTCCCTTTCTTTTAGGAAGGAATGGCATTTAGAAGCTACAATCTGGGTGCTTAGGATACAATTTTTTTTATTAGAACATCATTTTCCAGGCATATCAGTGGGGAACTAAGAATTACATTTATTTCTTTTCTTTTTTCTTTTTTAAAGATTTTTATTTATTTAACAGAGATAGAGAGAGCACAAGTAGGCAGAGAGGCAGACAGAGGAAGAGGGTGAAGCAGGCTCTCTGCCGAGCAGGGAGCCCGATGCGGGGCTCGATCTCAGGACCCTGGGATCATGACCTGAGCCGAAGGCAGCCGCTTAACCGACTGAGCCACCCAGGCACCCTGGAAATACATTTATTTCTAGAAGAAAAAGTAATTTGAATTTTAAGATTACAGTGATTTACTTACACTTTGAACATTTTTAACTCTGGTTTTGTTCGTTATGCTAAAAATACCAGCTCTTAAAACACCATATTTTTTGCTTGTTTTATGCTATAATATATATAGGATAGTTTCAAATGGAAATAATAATATTAATACTAAAATAAGGCTCATAAATGATATTCAACATTTCTTTGCATATCTATTTGTACTCTGTGTTAAGCTTTACAGCTTACAGATGTAAGGAGATATCTCATCATTGTGGTTTTGATTTGCATTTCCCTGATGACTAGTGATGTTGAGCATCTTTTGATATGCCTGTTGGCAATCTGTAAGTCTTCTTTGGAAAAAAAAAAGTCTAGACTTTTTTTTTTATCAGATTTTTTTTTTTTGCTATTAAGTAGTATTAGTCTATATATTTTGGATATTAACCTTTTATCATATATATGATTTGTAAATAATTTCTCCCATTCATCAGCTTGCCTTTTAATTTTGTTGATGGCTTTCTTTACTGTGAAGATTTTTAGTTTCATGTAATATCACTGATTTATTTTTGCTTTTATTACTTTCATTTTTGGTGTCAGATTCAAAAAATCATCACCAAGACTTATGTCAAGGAGCTTATGACTTATTTTCTTCTAGGAGCTGTATGGTTTCAGGTCTTGCTGTTCAGTTTTGCCAACACCATTTATTGAAAAGACCATCTTTTCCTCGTTGTATATTCTTGACTCTTTTCATAAGTTAATTGATACATATAGGTGTGGGCTTATTTCAAAATACTTATGTGTACTAAGTATTTAATCCATTTTAAGTTAATTTTTGTGAGTGGTATGAGACAGGGGTCCAATTTAATGTTTCTGTATGTAGTTATCCAGTTTGGTCGACATCATTTATTTAAGGTACTATCCTTTCTCCATTGAATATTTCTGGATCCCTTGTCAGATATTAGTTGATCATATATGTCTAGGTTTATTTTTGTTTCCTCTATTATGTTTAATTGGCCTGTGTGTCTATTTTTATGCCAATATCATACTGTTTTAATTACTATCACTATGTATTGGAGTTTTAAATTAGGGAGTGTGATGCCTACAGCTTTGTTCTTCCTTCTCAAAAATGCTTTGGCTTTTCAGGGTTTTTTGTGTTTCCATGGAAATTTTAGGATTATTTGTCCTAGCTCTGTGAACAATGCCATTGGAATTTTGATAGGATTTACACTGAATCTACAGATTGCTTTGGGTTGTATGGACATTTTAGCAATATCAATTCTTCCAGTCTATGAGCATGGAATATCTTTCCATTTATTTGTGCCTTTTTCAATCTCTTTCCTTAATGTCTTGTAGTTTTTTGTATACAGGGCTTTCATAGTCTTGATTAAATTGATTCCTAGAGGGGCGCCTGGGTGGCTCAGTTGGTTAAGCAACTGCCTTAGGCTCAGGTCATGATCCTGGAGTCCCAGGATCGAGTCCCACATCGGGCTCCCTGCTCGGCAGGGAGTCTGCTTCTCCCTCTGACCCTCCTCCCTCTCATGCTCTCTGTCTCTCATTCTCTCTTTCTCAAATAAATAAATAAAATCTTTAAAAAAAAATAAAAAAAATAAAAATAAATAAATAAATAAATAAATAGATTCCTAGATACTTTCTTCT
>NC_138374.1:118782078-118794840 GCF_054177405.1 Leptonychotes weddellii
TCCTGCGGAGCAGGGAGCCCGATGCGGAGCTCGATTCCAAGACCCTGGGATCATGACCTGAGCCGAAGACAGACACTTAATGACTGAGCCACCCAGGTGCCCTGATACTTAATTCTTCTTAACACAACTATAAATGGAGTTGTTTCCTTAATTTCTCTTTCTGATAATTAATTATTAGTGCATAGAAATACAACAAATTTTTAGGTAGTAATTTTATAACTTGCAACATTATTGAATTTATTAGTCTAACAGTTTTTTGATGGAATTTTTAGGGTTTTCTACATATAATATTGTGTCATCTGCAAACAGTGATAGTTTTACTTCTTTCTCTCCAATTTGGATGCTTTTTTTTCCTATATGCGTGGCTACGACTTCACATATTATGTTGAATAAAAGTAGCAAGAGGGCGCCTGGGTGGCTCAGTTGGTTGGGCGACTGCCTTTGGCTCAGGTCATGATCCTGGAGTCCCGGGATCGAGTCCCACCTCGGGCTCCCTGCTCAGCGGGGAGTCTGCTTCTCCCTCTGACCCTCCTCCCTCTCATGCTCTCTGTCTCTCATTCTCTCTCTCGCAAATAAATAAAATCTTAAAAAAAAAAAAAAGTAGCAAGAGTGAGCATCCTTGTTTTGTTTCTGACCTTACAGAAAAGCTTTTAGTTTTTCATAATCGAGTATGATGTTAGCAGTGAGGTTGTCATATATGGTCTTTATTATGCTTAGATGCATTCCTTCCATACCTGCTTTGTTGAGAATTTTTATCATAAATTGATGTTGAATTTTGTCAAATTTTTTTTCTGCATCCATTGAGGTGATCATATGATTTTTCCTTCATTTTGTTAATGTGGTGTATCCTAATGACTGACTTGTAGATGTTGAACGAGCCTTGCATCACTGGAATAAATTCCATTTGATCATGGTATATTTTCATTTTAATATATTGAATATATTGTTGAATTCAGTTTGTCAATATTTTCTTGAGATTTTTGCATCTATGTTCATCAGGGATATTGGCCTGTAATTTTCCTCTCTTGTGCTATCCTGTTTGGTTTTGGTATCAGGGTAATGTTGGGCTTGTAAAATGAGTTTAGAAGAGATGCCTCCTCTTCTATTTTTGGAAGCTTTTGAGAAAGATTGGTATTAATTCTTTGAATGATTGGTAGAATTCACCAGAGAAGCTATCGTGTTTTGGACATTTATTTGGAGATTTTTGAATACTGATTCAGTCTCCTTACTAGTAATCAATCTGTTCAGATTTTCTATTTCTTCATGATTCAGTCTTGGCAGGTTGTATGTTTCTAGGAATTTATCAATTTCTTCTAGACTGTCTAATGTGTTGGCATATAATTGTTCATCCTTACTAGTCTTATGATCCTTTGTATTTCTGTTGTATGAGTTGAAGCTTCTCTTTCATTTCTGATCTTACTTATTTAAATTCTCTCTCTCTCTCTTATTCTCTCTCTCTTTTTGATGATTCTAGGTAAAGGTTTATCAATTTAATTTATCTTTTCAAAGAACCAGCTTTTACTTTCATTGACCTTTTTCTATTGTCTTTGTACTCTCTATTTCATTTGTTTCTCCTCTAATCTTTGTTATTTCCTTCCTTTTATTAACTTTGGGCTTTATTTGTTCTTTATCTAGTTCCTTGAGGTGTAAAGTTAGATGGTTTACTTGAGACTTTTCTTGTTTCTTGAGATAGGCATTTATCACTATGAACTTCTCTCTTAGAACTGTTTTGCTGCATCCCACATTTTGGTATATTTCCATCTTCACCTGTCTCAAGATATTTATTTTATTTTATTTTGATTATTTTCTTTGAACCATTGGTTGTTCAAGTAGCATGCTGTTTAATCTCCACATATTTGTGAACTTTACAGTTTTGCTCTTGTAATTGATTTCTGGTTTCATATACCTGTAGTTAGAAAAGATGCTTGATTTGATCTCATGCCTCTAAAATTTATTAAGACTTTTGGTTGCCTAACATACACTCTGTCCTACAGAATGTTCCATGTTCACTTCAGAAAAATGTATATTCTGTTGCTTTTGAATGAAATATTTTGTGTATATATATATATATATATATATATATACACATACATACATATCTTTTAAGCCCATCTGACCTAACATGTTTACCCTCCTGTTTTCTTTTTTTTTTAAAGATGTTTATTTATTTATTTGACAGACAGAGAGAGAGAGCAAGGGAGCACACAAGCAGGGGGAACAGCAGAGGGAGAGAGAGAAGCAGGCTTTCCGCTGAGCCGGGAGCCTGATGTGGGGCTCAATCCCAGGACCCTGGGGTCGTGACCTGAGCCAAAGGCAGACGCTTAACCAACTGAGCCACCCAAGTGCCCCACCCTCCTATATTTTCTTATTGAAATTCTGTCTGATCATCTACATTAATGTAAGTGGGGTAGTAAAGTCCTCTGCTATTATTTACCCCTACATTTTTATTCCTAGAATTTTTCTATAGAACTTTTTGTCAAATATTTGCTATTCCTTTTAAAACAATTTATTGTTTTATCTAATTGAGTTTAGTACTTTACTTACTGCTTAAGATTTTTACACACATATTTTAATGGCTAACTGATTTGGAGATAGAAGTAATGCCTCTTAATAGAATGTTCTTTCAACGCAAAGGAGCCCAGATACCTTCCTCAAATCTATTCCTGTGTCTTCATGTTGGCCTTGAGTATGAGGGCAAAATTTCACACGTTGACCCCATGTGGTAGGTTGAAACTGACTTCCCAAAAGAGGTCCTGATTCCTGGAACCTATGAATGCTACTTTATATGGCCAAAAAGGTCTTCTCAGATTAGATTAAATTAAGGATCTTGAGATAGAGACATTATTCTGGATAGATGAGTGGGCCATAAATACAATCACATATATTCTCATAAAAAGGAGATGAGGAGAGAATTTAGACACACAGAGGAGAAGGTGATGTGAAGACATAGCAGAGGAAGATTTGAAGGTGCCAGTCTTAAAGAATGGAGTAATGCAGCCACAAGCCAAGGAAGGACAGCCACCACCAGAAGCTGCAGAAGGCAAGGAACTGATTCTCTCCCAGAGCCTCTGCAAGGAGCATGGCCCTGCTGACACTTTGATTTTGGCCCAGTTATAATGATTTCAGACTTCTGGCCTTCAGAACTGTGAACAAGTAAATGTTTGTTGTTATAAGCCACAATGTTTGTGGTAATTTATCACAGCAGCCATTGGAAACTAATGCACTCCATGTCACAGAAATTTCACTCAGTCTCTTTCAGAATTCATGAGGTAAAAGTCAATTACCAACACATTTCTCTGCCCAAAGTCTAGGAGTCACATGACAATATCTCCACTCCATGATCAGAAATACTATACCTTCCATTATGTTCAGAAACATCAGACTTCTGCAGCTTAGAGATTATTCATTTGGGAGTGAAAGAACAGACTTCCCTCTGAGAAGCACTTTCACTCTGTAGAAGGAATTTCTTGAATCTCCATAAATGTCTTGACAATGGTTGGAAGAATGACAAGAACTCTGACAATCCCTCCCAAAGGCTCCTCTGTGAATCTTCCTCACATCAATTCCTTACCTTATTTCACTCTACCCAGACCCAACATTCTGGTGAGAGTCTGTGTATTTCCAGTGCCCTACAGACGTCCAAAAACAAATGTCCTAACCCACTTAGAAAATCCCATGAATTCATACTACCTCAAAATATGTTGCAGATAATGTTTGAGGAGCAAGCAGATTTCAGTGAGAAGATCCATTAATTTAGAAAAACATCCTACTACTTTAGACTTGCATTTTGTAACTTTGATTTTAAAACTATTTTATGCATTTTTAAAAATGAGAATATTTAAAATACATGCTTAAGCTTCCAAAAAATCTATTCATTTCATTTTAGTGCTATTAGTTTATCAGTTAAAATTCTTGGTTTGATTTTCTATCTTATTCTAGATAAGGATACTCATTACTCTTCATTTGCAAAAAAGACTATGATTTATAACTCCCTATTTCCATCTGCTATATTTTTATCCAAACACAAATGTGCATCACAGAGTGAATACTTACTCAAGTATATTTTTCATTACAGATAGGCATTTACATACTTGGTAAAGCTAAATTCATTTTTCAACTTTTTTCCTCCTCTTATATGATATACATTTTAAGTGTTCACTGTCAGAAGGACTTTTATACTAAAAGGCAATCTTTTATGTTACATATCTACCAGGTTCTGCTAAATAGGCTCATTGTCATGTGCAGTGATGAAGTAACAGCAAGCTTCAAGAAAAGCTTAGGGAACATATCTTTTTAAGCATTCCATTGATTTCCCTTACTTCATCTTATCAATAATAGATATATTACTTTCTGAAAAGCAATAATAAAATACTGATAATATGGGGTAATAACTATAATGTTAAGAATCACTTTTAATCATTAGCATCTGAAAATGGAATGAGGTAAGATTCATTTTGCTTTTTAACTCATAAGAACAATCTGAAGAAAGATTTTAAAATATAATTGTGCTAAGTCTTTTACTAGAAAACAATTACCTCTCATTACCAATGCCATAAGTCATTGTCCCTGCAGTTTGAGGGGAACAATATGCATCATTATTATGCTTAATTTCCCCCCTGGGTATAAGTTTGGTATTGAATGTAGGTACATAATTAGGGACTTACGATTTAGAATCAGGATGTATACTCTTAAAAAACAAGTTTAATGGAATCAAGTGAATTTACTGCCAAAAAAGAAGTTGATAAGTCAGAAATCACAAGTGTACAATTAACCATGACAACCTGCATCAGCTGCTGCCAATGTACTATCTATGCATCAGATCCTGGGGAAAATATGAGGACAAAGCTAATCCACGTTAGAAGGAAGTATCTGTCTTCACCTTTCTATCCTTCTAAATACCACTGGGAAAAAAGAAAATGAATAAATATAAATTTACAGCAGTGCTGCAAAGAAGGAAAAGCACTATCAGATGTGAGTGCCAAAAACATTAACTTGACACTCAAAAGTGTGATTAAGGGTAGACGCCGGATTTGGGCGTTAGAACAGGAAACAAACGAACAAACAAACAAAAGACCTGTGCTGATCCTGAGCACTGAATATTGATGCCAATGTTTGTCCCCAGCCCAGAGCTAAGAATATCAACTCTCTGAGGTAGGACATTTCTAAAGCAGGTGGTGAGGCCAGAAAAATCAAACAGGACCGGAGGTGACGTTTGGCCCTACCTGGAAGCTTTCTCTTCCTAGTGCTCCATCTGATGTACTCAAGTAACTACCTGCCCAGGACTCCAACAATTCTTATATAAATCGTCACTTGCTTTGATGATGTGTACTCCAGCCACCAGTGCTGTGGCCTCCAGATGTTCTAACATAGCTAGAAAACTAAGAAGCACCAAACAGTCATAGAACGCCTTTAGCTTGAGAGTTTGGAAAGGTTTTCTGCAATAACGAAATAGTTAATCAAATAAACAAAATTTTAAAATAAGAAATATATTTGTATATGTGTATATATATATACACATATACATATACAAAAATATTATGAGGGTATTTATCCACAAAGAAGAGATTTTAACACAAATTTTTGATAAAACTTAAAAAGTTTTTCAATGTAAAAAAAAAATTCTAGGGGTGCCTGGGTGGCTCAGTAGTTAAGCGTCTGCCTTCGGCTCAGGTCATGATCCCAGGGTCCTGGGATCGAGCCCCACATCGGGCTCCCTGCTCAGTGGGGAGCCTGCTTCTCCCTCTGCTGCTCCCCCTGCTTGTGTTCCCTCTCTCGCTGTGTCTCTCTCTGTCAAATAAATAAATAAAATCTTTAAAAAAAAATTCTAAAAATTCTGTATTTAAACCTTAATACAGGAAAGCCATAACTGGTTTGTCTTTGGGCACCAAGTTTGAAGCAAACATATTATAAAAGGAAAGTGTCATAGGGGCGCCTGGGTGGCTCCGTCGTTAAGCGTCTGCCTTTGGCTCAGGTCATGATCCCAGGGTCCTGGGATCGAGCCCCGCATCGGGCTCCCTGCTCAGCAGGAGCCCTGCTTCTCCCTCTCCCACTCCCCTGCTTGTGTTTCTGCTCTTGCTAACTCTCTCTGTCTAATAAATAAATAAAATCTTAAAAAAAAAAAAAAAAGGAAAGTGTCATAGATTACAAAAGCGGAAGGCTCTGAATTTAACTCACAGTGGTTTAAAATACACAATGAATCATGGAACACTACATCAAAAACTAATGATGTAATGAATAGTGACTAACATAACATAATAAAATTAAATTAAAAAAATGCAAATACAAAGAAAAAAGTAGACATCATTAAAGTAATAATGGCATAAAAAATGATATTTTTTTGGAACAAAGTGAAAATAATAAAATATATCATATATCTAAATGCAAAATGATAAAATGTAAGATACTAATAATAAAGAAAATTATTAAAATTTCTCAAGAGAACAAACACCAAACAGGTTAACTCTTAAATGAAAACCTGTCATATCAACCACTGATTTTTTCTGGACAAAACTTAGATAATGAAACAAAAGCTTCATAACTCTGAAGGGAAAAAAATGATTTTGAACATAGATTCTGCCCATGGTAAGTACATGCAAATACTCAAATTTAAGAGCAAAATAGATTTTCCTAAATGTAAGAACTTAAAGTATCAATAAGGTAGAAAGTATTCGTGTGAGAAAACACTGACAAACCAACATAGCTGATAGTAAAAAAATAAAGATAAAATTTGATAATAAAGCTATAAACATTACTTTTTCCAACAGAGAAATAAAATGTTAAAAATGTTTAGATGATTTCACAATATGTGGAAGATTACAGGGGAAAATGAATGCAGTGAATGTCTCTGATGAGTGGAAAGAGATTATAAGAATTAATTTGTTATGTTAAAAAAAAAGAAAGGAAGAAAGAAACTTTTAGAGGTGATGGTCAGGTTTAGGATATTGTATATAGTGACAGTCTCACCAGTGTATAGTTTAATTCAAACTCATCAAGATGTATGCATCAAATATGTACAGTTTTTCTGTGTATCAATCATACCTCAACAAAAAAATTAAAAAGAATTGGTTTGTTTTCATCATTGGTAGAAAAATAACAGCTAAATATGTCTCTTAAAGCATATGGCTCGGGGCACCTGGGTGGCTCAGATGGTTAAGCGTCTGCCTTCTGCTCAAGTCATGATTCCAGGGTCCTGGGATCGAGCCCCGCATCGGGCTCCTGGCTCAGCGGGGAGCCTGCTTCTCCTTCTCCCTCTGCCTCTCTCCCTGCTCATGCTCTCTCTCTCTGTATCTCTGTGTCTCAAATGAATAAATAAAATCTTTAAAAAAAAAAAAAGCATATGGCTCTATCTTTCTTTCTTTTTTATCCTCCCAGAATTCCAATGAAAATGAAAAATTGCTAAAATCAACAAAATTTTACAAACCTGAGAACTCTGTGCCATGATAGGACTGTTCTATTTCTGCACTATTCAATATGTCGCCTACTAGCCACAATGTGGTTATGAAATGCATGAAATGTGATTCTTACTAAGGAGGAACAGAGTATTTAATTTTATTAAATTTGATTAGTTTAAATTTAAATTCAAATAAGAATATGTGGCTGTAGCTAACATAATAGTATAGGTTTATAAATTTTTTTAATGTATATGTTCTCAATAAATATTTGATTATAAGTATTGAAAAAAAGGTTTTGCACAACATACTGACCAACTCCCATATTTTTTTTTCTGTAAGTACAGTAATTTGGATTTTTGTTGTGATAAGAGAAAAACCTCTTTACAATTAATCTTCTTCAACAGAAATACAGGTAATGGTACATGAAAATTTTGAAACCACTGATTTCACCTAGTTTTTCAGTTTGATTATTTAAGAAAAAACAAAATCAACACCAACCCAAACAACACCAGTTAGTTTTGAAAAATCAATGGAGAAAATGTGCAAAAGTTATTAAAGAAGGTAACGGATAGATAGAACAAGTATATTTTCAATGGAAAAGCCAGAAAATAAGAAGCTCTAATAGCCTTTAATATTCACATTTTCTGGCTATGGACCCCTTAATAAACACCATATTTCCTCTTCAGACATACTTTATTTAAGCATGAGAATAAGAAACAGATCAGTCCTCACTTGAGCTAAAACAATAGAACCATGCTTGAATGACAAAATAAAATTATAAACACGAGGCTATCTTTTTCCCACAAATAAAAATCCACATTGGATTGAGTATTCATCATTTGAACAGATGTGGGCTCTTTCACAGGATGTCAGAAAGTGACCTAACATCTCAAGGGCAAAATTATCTGTCTTAAGAAGACAAATTCACTGTGAATGGAAGGAGTGATATCTGGATAAAAATATGAAAGTGGAGTCTCAGTAAATAATTTTACATTTATAAATATCAAGAAAGTTTGAAAGCAGATGCAGGTCAAAGTTTTCAATTCATTACTCATGTCTTTTCTTTTAAATGTCTTTCTCATCTGCAAACATAATTTAAAAAAAATACGGCTACATGATAAAAGTAAACGAGCTATACCAAAACTTTGGAATGGGAATCTATATATAGCTTGAGGGCATAAACTCTACAAACATGATTATTAAATATTAAATATTTTTCAAGTATTCTTACATTCTAACATGCATGTTTAATAATGGAAAGGGTTTTACAAAAAAGTCATCACCAAATATACATATATGAAGAAAAACTTACATGGAATGTAAGTGCCCCACTACGATGACTGGCATTTATACTAAATGATTAAGCCACTGTCTATTTTGTTAAATAAATCACAGTTGCTCAGGATATTGTTTAATCAATAAAATAAACACAATCCTACCATTGGTTGTCTAAAATTTGCTATGAGGTCTTATATATAAATGTCTGAAGGAGGACTGTAAACTTACACTGTTCAGTCCTAAAACTTGAGACTTTCCATTAAAGTACACTGGTTTCCAAAAGCTATGAATACAACATTGATAGCATTTGTAAAATTTATCATAATCTTACAAAACACAGAAACATGCAGGCATTATACAACCTTAATAATCTTATGAACAGAGAGAGTACCATAAAGAAAGTAAGTAGAGGGAGACAAAAACAAAAATTAGTAAATATGGAGACTATTAAAAGTTACTAGTTCTGAAAGGCAAAAAAAAAAAAAAAAAGTAACACCAGAGCAGCTCCTGAGTGGTTCAGTCAGTTAAGTGTCCAATTCTTAGTTTTGGCTCAGGATCTCTTGGATCCTGAGATCAAGTCCTGTGTCGGGCTCCACACTCAGGGTGGAGTCTGCTTGGAGATTCTCCCTCTCCTTCTCCCTCTGCCTCTCCCCGCTTTCAAATAAATAAATAAATCTTCAAAAAAAAAAAAAGGTAACATTAGAGACTTAAATGTTAGCAAGGTGATGTACGGTTCTGTTTAGAAGACTATTTTAATAGGCAGTATTATTATTATTATTTCACCTTCATGTAGTTGATGAATTCCATAATAATAACAGAAAGATATTTTGAGGCAAATAAACATGAGGTGCATTGAATGAAAATTACTGCTTAAATTAAGTTGATAATTTTCAACTTTTAGTCTTCCAAAATAAACCTGGGGCCTCTGCCACTTTTGACTACAATTTACTTTTTGAAATACCTAAGCAAGCCAAACATGCCCTCTTGTTGAACACTTTCCATACTACGCATTGTGCTAACTTCCAGGATAATCAAGATGAATAAGTCTTTTAGGAATGTACAGTAATGTGAAATAAAAGGAAAAAATAAGTATATAATTATTATGAACTATGACCAAGGAATTGTTGAAATATAAAAGGAGCCTGAAGAAGTCAGGGAAATATTTCTGGAAATGATAATGCCTCAGATGAATCATAAAGGATTTGCAAGAGGTAAAGACATTAAAGAAATGAAATCCAAATTTCTGAGAACCCCCTGATTTTACTATGTTTATAGACTCATGTGAGAGAAAATGGGGCTTTAACAATTATTAATTCAATTGAAATAAAGGCCTCAAAAGATTAAATAGTTGTATTCATAAACAACATATTTACATAGAATTCTGAAAAGATAAACATCAAGGAAAAATCTCCAAAGGGAATGTAAAATTCCAAAAATAGTTCTAGTAAATTCTTTTAGAAACATGTCATGCTGTTCTTTGGGCTGAAACATATTAAGGAAGACCAGTGGAGTAATGCACCTTGTAGAGAAGGACTCTGAAAGAGTAGCATTTTAACCAGTCAATAAATCAAATCCTGGGCAAGTGTAATACAAAGAGGAGAATGCCAGTGCTTTAGATACAGGTAGGCAGGCAAGTGAGTCTAAGGTCTTGATCTGATCAAGGTCAACGGCTTGTAAAGATTAAGGCAGGACCTTCAGATTAGAACAAGTAGCTAAAGTTTACTTACTAGACTTAAATAAAAAGTAAAAAATGAAAAAAGTGAAAAAATGGGTCAGAAGCAGAGAAGAGCAATGCTAACGACAAGGCTTTAACCTCCGGTCTTAGGGCAGAGGCTATTTCCTCTTAGATTTGATTCTCTTCACTTTGATAGATGTGGATGATTAAAAATCGTAAAGGTTTTCATCTATGAAGGTCAGAAACCCAGGATGTCAGCGGAAACATTATAGCTAGATCTGTTGTATAAATTCTGACGAGGTCATACCAAAAAAAACAAAAAAACAAAAAAACAAAAAACAAACAAGAAAAGCACAAATATATTCTACTTAGATTATGAATTCAAGAACTATCACTGACCTAGCTTCAAAAATAAATTTTATACTGGATGTGAATGTTCTTGATTCATTTGTTACTATTTCCTTTTCTTCCTCTACCAACAAAACAACGTTAGTGAAAATTAAAGCCCAAGAGCTCCTTTCCAGCCAAGAAAAACTAAACAACATGCAGTTTGTGATTCCATCTGTGCCTCCTGCTTTCCATCCAAAACAATCAGATTTCACCAATAAAGCCAAAGAAAGATAGGAAGTTCAATAGCAACTCATATTCTGAGAGAAGTAGAGCCATTGTGACATCACTGAGATAACTGTGGAACAAAAATTATTTTTGCCTGTGAGTACAAGAGAAATGTCCTCTGTGGAACAGGTGTATTTGTTCTATAGAAAGGCAGTCAGCTAAAGTGGGATAAGCACTGGGTTACAAATTAGGAGATTGGCCTTCTACTTCTTGCTCTGCCATTAAGTCCTGGGACCCAATTTTCCAATCTGTAACAGAGTGGTTCAATTAAATGGCCACTAATATTCCATTCAGTTATAGTACTTTATGGAACAAAATTTTTGTTTAAAGATAGTGGAATAAAGTCCTATTCCTTATTTCCTTCTTTTGCACCCCACCAAAAAAAAAAATTTTCTCTTATTTTTAAGAGAAAAATATAGAAAGATGGAAAATTGCCTTGACCTCAAACTCTGATAGATATTGCACATACTATCCAAAGCTCTGATGGTTGAACAATGCTGAGAGCCAGCAGGACTGTTTCTGACTATTAGCAGGTTAACAGGATATATAGATTATCCAACGCTAAGTGCCACCCCTATAAAGGAATTTGATTAAAGTACAAAGATATGGACAAAAGCTAATCTTTTCGGGACACCTGGGTGGCTCAGTCATTAAGCGTCTGCCTTCGGCTCAGGTCATGATCCCAGGGTCCTGGGATCTAGACCCGCATTGGGCTCCGTGCTCAGCGGGAAGCCTGCTTCTCCCTCTACCAGTCCCTCTGCTTGTGTTCCCTCTCTCGCTATGTCTCTCTGTCAAATAAATAAATAAAATCTTAAAAAAAAAAAGCTAATCTTTTCTTTTTTCAAAACTGAAAAATAATCACAAATAAACCCAAAGCAGAAATGTCATAAGGCATACTAAAAAGAAAAGAAAGTGAAGAAAAGGACAAAATTAAGAGGCAGATAAATGGAGACTTCACAAAAGGCCTAGTTCAAATGAAGAAGGAAGAGTTAACCAAAATCTGAAAGGGGTTTATAAATAAGTTCTCTTCTAAAAACTCAAATTTAAACAGTTTAAGGAAAAGTATAAACATCAAAAGCATCAGGCTGACATCCCAGGAAAGAAATTTAAGAAAAAATAAAATGCTAAACAGCAAAGGCTTTTATGCCTTATGATAAGCATCAAAATAAAAATTAAAAAAAATAATAACCCGAGAGAACTATGATGTTCGGCCAAGGAAATCACAACAGAAGGAATGGAGACAGATAATTACATAAGAATGGTTACTGATTAATTATAGAAATCAGACAAATGAAATTTAGCAGGGTATAATTGATATTTGTATAGAATAAAAAAATAAAAGAGAAAAAAATTCAACTATCTAGGAGAAGAGATTTTTCTTATAAAGATTTCGTTATAGTGAATGCCTCACTGTGTTTCAGCCAGGGGAAAAGAATGATCCAAGCGAAGGCAGTGAACTTAATCATAAAGATGAAATCAAATGTGGGTCTAGGCAAAAATAAATAATGAGTCACCTATATGTGGAAAATCAGTTAGGCCTCAGAATCTCTGTAGCAACATTCACTACCGATGACAGTGGAGTAATTCCAACAAAAATCTGAGAAAAAGGATGGACCAAGAATGTTTTAATTATGCAAATGATCTTTCAGTTCTGGTGGTAAAAGACAGACATTTGCAACATATTAAACCCAAGAAATGGAGTACATATAAAAAAGTATTAAAATCTTATATGAAGATCGGGCGCCTGGGTGGCTCAGTTGGTTAAGCGACTGCCTTCGGCTCAGGTCATGATCCTGGAGTCCC
>NC_138374.1:118795340-118825382 GCF_054177405.1 Leptonychotes weddellii
AAAAAAAAAAAAAAGATTCAGTATTCACTATAGTTCCCCCCCCTTGGGTGAAAATCAACTTAGATATAATAATTTTAATATTGCATATGATAAGTTTATTTTTGTTCTTATTTTTTTCTTTATAACTTAAAATAACTATAATTTAAATTTCTAGATAAATGTCTAAAGTGATATTTAGCAAATGCTCATAATGTTTTTTCTAGGTGTTGGCATTGTTGGTGATTACTCATTTTGTAACAGTACTCTAGCGGTTTTAAGGATTAACACTCTATCAAGTTAACATACTCCTTGCTAGGGGCACCTGGGTGGCTCAGTCTGTTAAGCATCTGCCTTTGGCTCAGGTCATGATAGCAGGGTCCTGGGATTGAGCCCCATGTGGGGCTCCCTGCTCAGCAGAGAGTCTGCTTTTCCCTCTTCCTCTGCCTCTCCCTCTGCTTGTGCTCTCTCTCTCTCTCAAATAAATAAATAAATCTTAAAAAAAAAAAAACCCACAAACAAAGCACATATTCCTTGCTTACTGACTTAAGGCCCTTGATTTGTAACAGAACTAATTTGCTTTCTTTGAGATTCACAGACCACTGGTCTTGGAGAATGAAGGACCAGAACTTTCCCAGGCCACAGAGCCCAGCAAGTCTGTTTGAAGCTCCCTCAACTTTCTGATTAGTCCAGCAATCTTTTAGCAAAATGTTTTTCTTTTTTAAGATCACACAAATGACTTACTGACATCCCTTTGCACATCTGTAGACCTTGCCCTCTGCCCTCCTTTGCAGAAAGAACAGAATACTCTTGCACAACCCCCAGGTACCAAGGAACTAGACCTTCTTGCACAAGTACTCCCAGGTACCAAGGAACCAGACCTTCTTGTACAATCCCCCTAGGTACCAAGGAACTAGAGCTTCTTGCACAACCTCTGAGCACCAAGATAACTCTGTAGCTGGCATCATCAGTCTACACATAATCAAGAAATGTCACAGACCACTGCAATCCTTTAACTGATTAAACCCCTTTAAAAATCTCTGGCCAGGCAGAAACTTCAGAGTTGGCTTTTGGATAAAAGTCCACCTTCTCCCCAGGTGGCTGGCCTCCTGAATAAAGCTCTTATTCCCTTCCAATCAACAGTTGTCTCTTGGATATTGATCTTTCCAGCAACAGGCAGCCAAACTTGGGTTTGGTAACAATTAAAAAAAAAATAGTTTTATATACCTATTTTGTAAATCTTATGTTTTATATAAAGCAAATGTCATTTTTAAAAGATATGACTCTTCATAAAAATAAAATAAAATTCTAAGACATGATAACCCAAAGTAATTATTTAAGATAGCTGTTATCACATACGTTTCCTATGTAAATTTGTTTCTCATGGTAACCATTCAGGGTTTAGAAAAATAGAGTATCTCTTGTTATTAGTAAATGAAATTTTATTATGACTTGACAAAAATTCCATTTACGTAACTGCAAACAAAACAAGAAAAACTAAATTGTTGACCATAGTTAACTATGTAAGGTAACTGTAGTTAATTGTAAAGGGTTAATTATATCACTATGAGTTTCACTTCAACTAGAATCACAGAAGAAAGCTAAAGTTTAACCTTCTCTCTCAGTTGTTCTTGTAGGTCAGTATGCTTTAAAAAAAGAAAATGATATTTACCATGACCTATTACAATTCACACACACACACTCACACACCCACCCCTCCCTTCCTTTGAAACATATGGATTAGTACAAGTGTGGAAAATAAATAGTTATAATACATGGAAGACAGCTGTGCAGATCAACTCTTATGGACAATCACTGTTAAAAGAAGCTCCTAATTTAGTCACTTTGGGAGAGGGGAAATTTCTTTCTCCAAAAATTCATGGCATGCTTTTCTTAGTCACATTAAATCTATTTGGATTTTAAGCCCTTTTCTGAAGAAATTAATATGGTAATGAAGTTGATTATACAGCATGGGCTGAGTCTAACACTGTCCACCTCAGGAGAAAATGATTACACAACATGGTTGATAATGGGAGGCTAGGTCTTCCAGTGAATGCTGAGGCACTGTATCTCAATAGAGGAAGCTGACACTGGGGAGTAACTGTATGGCTTCCAAACTATGTGATCTGCTTCTCCTTAAAAGACTAACAATGAAATAAAATACAAAGTTCAATCTTCACCACTTAGTGACCTCAGTGAATCAAAATGAAACAAACAAACTACCAACACTAATAATTCTTTCTTTGTGTGTTTTAATCTCCCTGATACTTGGTTGGGGAAGGGTTAGCCAAAAGTGATATCCTACAGAAACCAAGTAATGGATAACTCACTAATCATTTGATCTGCTTCTAAGAAAAATAGCAAGTGTGAATTAAGTTTTTAACTAGCTAATATAAAAGTCTGAATATCATTAATATTTATCATAACAATTATAGCCTTATAATTTTTCTTTAATCTACAGGACTTATATCTATTCCTTCTGTCCTCCACTCACTGTCTTCTGAGTAATTTTTCAAGTAAGCAAATCTTGTTATATTGTTCCTTGCCTAAATTTCTTCAGCGTTGGGGGTGCCTGAGTGGCTCAGTTGTTTAAGCGTCCAACTCTTGATTTCAGCTCAGGTCATGATCTCAAGGCTGTAAGATCAAGCCCCATATGGAGCTCCATGCTGGGCATGGAGCCTGCTTAAGATTCTCTCTCCCCCTCTCCATCTGTCCCTCCTCTCCCACTTACATGCACTCTTTCTCTTTCTCTCTCTCAAAAAACTTCCTTCATTGTTTTGCTCAACTGTTAGTCTTAGACAAGCCAAATCTCCTTAGTGAGGTATTAGTCATTTTGATACATAATCAATTAAGACTTGAAACATCTTATTTTCAAACAGTCACCTACTGCCATCTTAGATTCACAGAGATATGCAGAGGGTACATCATGCTAAAGCAATATTTCTTAATACTTGCTAAAACTTTTGCCTAAAACACTAACCCATAGGCCAGTTGATTTGAATTGCTTGAGTTGGCAAGTACTAAGATTGCATTAGCAACAAGCAGTTCTAAACACACACACACACAAATTAGTGCAGCAAGTGTCTACTATGGCTTCTCTGACAGGCTCTACAGCCAATCCCTCCATTGTGACCTATTATTTCTCCAATTTTAAGGAATGGCAAAAGTAAAAAGAGTTTAGCAAGGTAAAGAAAGAGAACATTGTCCCAATGTTTAGGGCAGATCTGATTCTAAATTACCAATACGGTCCTTCCCAGGGAGAGTAGCCTCTTCTTTAGCTGTAGGTACCAGGACCATTTATGTTATTGACCATTTGACATATAAAATCTCCAACCTCTATAAATTGCCTTCAATTCAGACCTACTTTAACAAAAGTTTTATGGTAAAGAGAGTAATGTGCTTGCATTTCACCATTTGCAGGCAGGATATTTGCTCTACATTACCTTCTAACATTTTATTATCTTCTTCTATCTCTCTGTACTCTACATTCAACCAACATAAATTATTTACAATTATTCAAACTCTCTGGTTTTTTTTTTTGTTTGTTTGTTTTTTTAATGTCCTTTGCAATTGCTGTATACTCACATTGTCTGTATTAGGTGGTTAAGCTTTAATTCCTAGAATGCTCAAGATCACCTGCACTGTACTTATGTGTATTTCTTTTTTAGACTGTGTGTTTCCTGAGACAAGTTTCCATATCCCCAGTGCCAAGCAGGTGACTGAAACAGTGTCTATAAATTGATAAGTACATAAAAACAAATAACTGAAGTTAATAATTTGTGACTATAAATTATTTTTAAAGTATTTAAAACAGATATATTCATTCTATGTGATGGCATACAGGAAGTTCTGTTTGTCCACAATAGCTAATCAGAACCAATACTAAATAAAACATGCTAGTTTAACATGTTATCATGGGTAGGAAAATAATTTTCCCTCTAACCATCTGAGTTCTTAGCGAAGACCCCTATAATAAAAGACAGATTAACAAGAAAACAAACAGAAGTTTATTAACATGTACAATTCATGTTATACATGAGTATACATAGGAGAAATGCAGAGAAAAATGATTAGCTCAAAGAGGTGGTTTAGAACTCCAGCTTAAATATTATCTTTAGTTAGAGACAAAAGAAAGAAAGGTACATAGGCTGAGTAACAGGGAGGCCAGTTATGGGAAGGTTAACAGGAAAAAACATGATAAACAAGGCTCAGGTTTGTTATGCAGGTTTAAGTCATTGCCTTCTCCATGATCTCCCTCCCATGAAGTGTCTAAAGTGTTGTCTCCCATGATTAACCTTTGTCCTTCCTAGTAGAGAAGGAAAGAGGAACACCTTTGTAAATTTATGTCTTAATTTTAGGCAAATAGAGGGATGTCAGAGAGCTTTACTTGTGTCCACTTCTCAACAGCCTTTGGCTCAAAATAACCCTTACACAAAATGGTGTATTTGGGGTTTTCATACAGTTATATTTTGGGATGGCATATTCTACTACCCTGCACTATCTACAGTAATGTCAGAAAATATTTTAAAAAATAAGCACAATATTGAGACAGATAGTCTCAATAGGTATCCATATCTAGTATGATTTAATAACCAGAGTTGACAGGTAAACAAATAGATTTAAAACAAACAAAAAGCCAATTTCATGTTCCCCAGGAATTCTTGAATTTTTATGTTTACCCACATTATTGTCTTTCAGATTATGTATTTATTAGTAATAGATAGTTAACAGATCACTTAAAATAGTTGGCTATAAAAAAATGAGAGTTAACTTTTATTTCATAATCTGTACTTCAAATACTTCTTTGGGAGTAAGTTGTAAACTTTTGAAGTAATATGAGGAGTAAAGAAGAATTTTATTTTAAAAAAATGACTTTGAAATCAGAAATTGCTGTTTTTTTAATTATTATTATGTTACGTTAGTCACCATACAATACATCATTAGTTTTTGATGTAGTGATCCACACTTCATTGTTTTCATATAACACCCAGCGTTCCATATGCACCCAAATGTTCATAGCAGCAATGTCCGCAATAGCCAAACTGTGGAAAGAGCCGAGATGTCCTTCAACAGATGAAAGGATAAAGAAGATGTGGCCCATATATACAATGGAATATTACTCAGCCATCAGAAAGGATGAATACCCAACTTTTACATCCACATGGATGGGACTGGAAGAGATTATGCTAAGTGAAATAAGTCAAGGAGAGAAAATGTTGTTCTTAAGTCAGATCTTAACCACTTACGACCTTTGATATCTTGAGCAATTTAGACTATAAAAGCCTAATATCTATCTCAAAGAGTTGTAATGATATACAGTGATCATACATGCAAAAGACTAAGTGAGAAAATTAGTATTTATGTCCTAATCATTTGTTATCATTACCATGATTTTTATTAATTAAGGAATTTTTCTTCATGAAACAAATTTATTGGATAAATCTTATCTTTCCAATGGCTTTCATGAATAATTCAGAAATGTATCCCCAAGAACAATGACATGTTCTAAAATAAGTTTTTTGTTTCCCAATGTTTACCACAATATTTAGTGAGTTATTAGATATCCATTATTCTTTAGATATTTCATTAATAATATTTAAGATGCCCAAACCTGGCCTTGTAACTTCAGGAAGTCCCATGAGCTAATTAAGCTATATAAATCTTGCTCCTTAAAAAAAAAAAAATGCATTTTTAATACTAAGGTGTTCACTAGTCTAGAAGTTAGTACCACAAATGAAAATGTACCACCTCAAGCAGAATTTTTTTATAGTTAATATATGAAAATTATAAAGGCTTCCTTAGTGCTACATATTACAGTAGTAAGTGCTGAGAAAAAAAGAAAATATATTTAAATAATTTTCAGTTTCAATTTTGGTGATCATCATATGCTTAAAAATAAAAATCATATGAATAATTGGAATAAGAGGGTGAATCTTTACATATAAATAGCAGAAGTACTTCTTATAACAATGTCAAATTAACTTGTATCAGACAAATTTTCCAACACAAAACTAGAAAATACAAATAATTAAAAACAACAACAAAAACGTTACTTCAAGGCTGCCAAGGTCTGAAGGAAGTAGGTCCTGGGCAAAGGGAAATAAAGAAGTGAGTCCAGGTTTCCTAGGTGCTTCTTCTTCTTGGATTTAACAATCCACATGTGGGGGTGCAAAAGCCAAGATACTGAACGAAGATTTTTTTGCAATCTTGCAAAGGTGAGATAACAGAAATTAAATTAAGACCCACCAAGGGGAAGGAGCACTTGTAAATATTTTATTTGTTCACTTGTGAGACTTGAAGGAATGTTCTCTAAAATAATGGTAAGCCTAGAAAGAGACTAGCTCTCACAAAGGTTGAAACCAGGGATGCCTGGGTGGCTCAGTTGGTTAAGCATCTGCCCTTGGCTCAGGTCATGATCCCAGGGTCCTAGGATCGAGTCCCACATTGTACTCCTTGACCAGCAGGGAGCCTGCTTCTCCCTCTGCCTGTTGCTCCCCCTGCTTGTGCTTGCTTTCTCTCTCTGACAAATAAATAAATAAAATCTTAAAAAAAAAAAAACCACCAGAGGTTGAAACCACACCAAAGATGAGGTCAACTACTGATTGAATTATGGTTTTTTACTAGTAGCCTACTGGTAGCTTACATTACTAGTAGCCTACTAGTTGGGCTGAAGAAAGCTATCAATTTTACTAAGCATGGAAGCAGTATTAGAGTCCACGGCTTGTAAAGGTGGAGCGTTTCTGATTACTAACCTAGGCTTTAACTTACACTGGAATTCAAGGTCAATGAGATGTAGATCAGCTCTCCAAAAGTGTTATATCCAGCTTTAAGTAAGCTTAATTTTATACTAGATTAAAGTAATGTGGACCTAATTGAACAGCCTATGAAAGACAAAAGTAAAACTTCTATGAAGAAAAAGGATCTAATATGTTACATTATTTCTAGAATTTTTCTTTCACAATGTTCAGAATTCAACTTTTAAAAATGGCCTAATAAAGAGACAAGAATGAATATGATGATCATGATGATAATAAAAATAATAAAAAGAAAGACAGAATAAATTTCCATTTCCAGAGGAAAGCCACAGTTTGGAGTTTTGAGACATAGATTTTAAGACATGTGAAATTAGTATTTTCAAGAAAATGGAGATACGTTGGAAATTTTCACAAGGGAACTGAATTCTAGAAAATGGTTATTAAAAAAAATTAAAAGAATTAAAGACATGCTATATGTGAAATTGAGCAGTAAAGAGCTAGATTGAAAGCCAGGTAAGATAGCAGAAGACAGGATTAAAAACCTGAAGAATAAGACAAATGAAAATATCCAGAAGAAAGAACACAGAAAGAAAAAGGGAAACTGTGAACAGGCCTAACATATGTATAATTGGAGTCCCACTAGAAGTAAAACAGGATGAGGCAGAAAAATTATCTGAAAACTAATAGTTGAGGATTTCCAAAATGATTCAATGACATCAAGTCAAAGATTTAAGGAGCTTTTCAAACTTCAATAAAAGACATATAAAGAAAATGACACATATTATGGTCAAACATCTAAAATGTCAAAAGGAACGAGAGAATATTAAAACCATCCAGATATCTTTAAAAAATAATGATAGGACTAATAGTGGCCTGATGACATAAATGAGTGGAAAAGACCACAAAATAATTTATTTTCAAGTGCTGAAGGAGAAACAAAAACCTACCAACAAAGAATTCTACATCTAGTAGGAATAACCTGCAAAACTTAAGGCAAAATGAAGAAAAATTTTTAGGCAAACAAAAATTGAGAAGTTTCATCACCAGCAGTTTTTCCTTAAAGGTATTTTTAAGCAAAAGTATAATAATACAATTGATAAACCAGACTTAATTAAACTTAAAAATTTCTACCACTCTGCAAAAGACGACATCAAGAGAATTAGAAGACAAACCACAAACTGGGAGAAAATATTTAGAAAACCCACATCTGATAAAGGATTGTTATCCAAAATGGCAAAGAACTCTTCAAACTCAACAATAAGAAAACAAACAATCCAATTTAAAAACTGAGCCAAAGATCTAACAGACATCTTGCTAAAGAAGATATACAGATGGCAAATAAACATATGAAAAGATGTTCCACATCATGTCACCAGGGAAATGCAAATTCAACCAACAATGAATAAGAATATACATCTATTAGAATGACCCAAATCCAGAACATTGACAACACTAAATGCTGGTGGAGTGTGGAGCAAAAGGAATTCTCATGTGTTGCTGATAGGAATACAAAATAGTACAGCCACTTTGGAAGACAGTTTAGCAGTTTCTTATAAAACTAAGCATACCCTTACTATATGATCCAGTAATCCCATCCTGTGGTATTGTACTGTTCTTTGTTAACAATTATACCTCAATAAAGCTGTTAAAAAATATGTAATTAATAAGCAAGAAAAAAAAATAACTTTCTCCAGTAAGTCTTCTTTTGCCCTATGTCAGTGTTCTCCAAAGAATTCAAAGAAACAGAACCAATAAAATGTATGTGTGTGTGTGTGTGTGTGGTGAAAAAGAGAGAATGAGAAAGGTAGATTTAGAGATATAAGATTAATTGTGCAAGTACAAGTCAAAAATTTACAGGGTAGTCCAGCAGCCTGCACACTCAGGGAAGAAATGCAGTTCAGGTCCAGAGGCAGCCTGTTGGTAGAATTTTGTCTTCTTTGGAGAAGTCTACCTTTATCTTAAGTTTTCAACTGATTATGTGAGGCCCACCCATATTATCAAGACAATATGCTTTATTCAGTGTCTACTTATTTAAATACTAATCCCATACAAAAAAAAAAAAATCGTCACAGAAACATCTAGACTAGTATTTGGCCTAAAATCTGACTACTATGACCCAGCCAAGTTGATATAAAATTAACCATTATACCCAATTTCCCAGAATATAATAATTTTCCTGTTTGTCGTCCCTTATCATCTTGCACTTTTTCTATTATGGTATTTCCCACATGTAAATGACTGTCTTCACTGCTAGGGTATAAACTACATAAGAAAATCTATCTGATCTACCTTACCATTGCTGCCTCAATGACCAGGAAGCCCACAGTACTTGGTAGACATTTACTATTTATATCCCACAGTACTCGGTAGACATTTACTATTTATATCCAAAGTGGAAAAAAAAAATGAAGATTGTATATAAGAGATACTATGAAGGAAGACTTGACAAGGCTTGGTCACTGAGGCATGTAACATATAAAACTTAATTCCAGTTATCAAGTCATGTGATTCCAGGTACTAATAACAACAGTATAAAGAGCTGATTGAGGGATGGACATGTTGAAATTGAAGTTTTAGCGGGATACTGGAAGGAAAAATTCCAGGAGATTTTAAGGTATAAAAGGTAATTTACTCAGGAGAAGATGGGACAAGATATGTAAGAATAATAGTAACAGTTACAACCGAGGATGAGATTTCCAAGGAAGCTCCACAAAGAAAAATAAAAGGCTGCCCAATAAAACACTCAATTGTAGAAGGTGTATATTGTGCTTATTTTGATTTTTATCACTTTTATTAATGATGCAGTGGATACACTCTAAGTCAGACTCATAAAAACTGAGATACAGTGGGAAGTGAAAGAAGAATTGGAACTCCTGAGAGTGTAAGTAATTTATTCAAGTTCACACAGCTAATAGGGGCAGGGTCAGTATAGCCAGGTGGTTTGGCATTAGTGTCTGTCCTCTCAGCAAGCTGTCTCTTTTGACTCATTGGAAATTGATAAGATGGAATATGGACAGAATTTGGGCAAATGCTCACAGTAAGGGGATGAATTCAAAGAAGAATCACTTAAAGAGACTGAGAAAGCATAACAGAGGCAGGCAAGCTGGAGAGGACAGTATTATAGAAGAGATGCAGTGTTCAAGGGAAGAGAGTCAGCAGTGCCACAGAGAGGTGAGGGAAGAGAAGGACTGAACAAGAAAATGTGGCATGCCCTCTCCTTTTAATTTTTACCATCTGCAGTTTAATAAAAAGCTGACATTAAGTACCTTAAATTTAGAAAAGGTATCTGCTAAGATATTAATTATCCTTCCTCTCTGTTCTCTGAACTGAGATAATTAATATTCACTAGCCTTTTGCTGTCTGACATTTTGACTTTTAGACCTCCAGGGCATCATCATCCTGGTTGTGCTTTCAAAGAGCTATTATACTAGTAACTGTCCACTATTTAGAATTATTTTAATGACATAACACTCTCTTTGCTGCCAATCAATTGTAATAAAAAAGAAATGAGATTTCATTTTTTTTCCAGGCTATCAGAATAAATTTATTCTAAAATTTGGCATTTGTATTACCCAGAAAATAAAATAAATGAAGAATGCCCACATCATGCTGAGATCTTTTCTAACCTTAATAAGTTTAATGTATCCATAAGACATAAAAAAGTCATATAGTCATATTTTGTGTTTATCTCAGGATCTCAGAGACAGTTTGCAATATCAGACAGTGTATGTCAAACTTTTATTTTTTCAAAAATTTTTTGCTTAAATTGATCATTTAAAGGCTCAAGAGTTTACAGGCACAACACATATATGAGAAAAGCACTGATGATGAAAGGAAATGTAGCTGGATTTGTCTCCATCCATTTGTGCCCAGTTATGAAATAGTTGGGTTGAAGGTCAGCTAGAAGTTTGAAGAGAGGCTATGGAATAAAATGCTGTACAGATCAGAGAGCAGCATTTTTCACTGTCTGAATGACTGGCCTTCTCTGCTAATAGGCCTTCCCATATAATATGTAATCTGAAATGACACAAGGGAGAGTAAAACCCTAGTAGGTGGTAAAGAAGTAAGGATGTACTGAATTAAAGAGGAAATCTGAAGATCTCTTCTACTATCCAAATTAACTCTCCTGGAGGAGAACAGAAAATCGTATGAATTACCCAAGTTGGAATTAGTCTATAATTTCACAGCATTTTTGTCTCTGTTTACATTTATACCTGAGTACCTAAAGTCTGATATCCACCTGCACAGTTATCCAGGCAGTATTTTCTCCAAGATTTTCAGGGTTCATCTTTGTTTCCAATTTCTCTGGCCTGTTCTCAGGCCTTGGCTTGTTAACCCCTCAGTTCTTCTTGAAATCCTTTTCTCATTTGTCTTACATAATAATGCACTCCTCCTATATTTGCAGTCATTCTTTGTCAGCACACTTCATGGACTCTTCTTACTCCTCAGGTTAAAAAAAAGAAGAAGAAAAAGAGGAAGAAGAAAATAAAAGAAGAAAAAGGCAATCCTCCAGGTATTATCTTCAGCCCTCTTTTCTTGCTTCACATGGTTACTTTTGACTATTTAAATCACAGGATAGCTTCCAAGACCAACTCTCTGACATGACTCTTAAATCTTCAACCTATAACCCATAAACCAATCACACTAAATCTTTCCCCACTACTCCTTTCAGAGGAACTTGTGGTTCTCTTTCTAGATTTTTCACTCTAATAGCGGCTCCATTTACCATATTGAATTCCTACTCTGTCAAAACACAACACAAAATTCACCTACTCTATTTAGGTTTCTGCTACTTCCACAGGAAAATGTAGTATTCTCAGTTTGTCCATTCATAGAGTGTGTTACTCTACCTAGCATCCACTGCCCTCTATTGTAATTTTTTCTTTTAATTTTTCTACCACATTACACTGTGAACTCCCTGAGACAGAAAGGCCTAAGTCTTATTCATTTTTATCTCTTCCATAAGATTTAGCACTGTGCTCTTTGAACATAGAGAGCCCTTAATAAATGCTAGTTGTTTTTCTTTGACAGTGAGATCTTAAGTCTCCCTAAAACATTATGAGAAGCTATAAATAAACTGCTATGATGTAGTGTCTCTAAACAGGGAAGTGCAAGAATAAATTAATTTCATTTTTCTTTTTAAGGACATTTTTAGGCTTTCATTGTGATATCTATATTCAGTGTTTTCCCTGGAACTATTTTATTGCAGATGTTCTTCCTGTTACAAAATAGATTTATTTTAAATAATGTAAGTTAAAAGTGAATTTTACTCTTGGTTTGTTGTTTTTTTGCAGATTAAATATAGTTTTAAATGTACTAGAATAATTTATAGTTTAGGCCTAAATTGAAGATATATCATTAATTTTAATATCCTAAAATATATGCTTGGTATATTGGATTTTTTGTTTTGTTAGTCTTTTAATCATACACATGCTCTTCTTTATAATACACATATTATATACATCCATTCCTTCGGTACTACTCCAAAGAGTCTCTCCTTATCTCTTCCAGAAAGTAGACTTTTCCCATTTTTATTTACATATCTTCTCTTTCCTAACCTTCAGCTCTTTTGTCCAACTTTGGGAGAACAGAGCTACAATGACAATTAGATGGAAAGCGGTCTATAAAACATTTTTGATTGCTGATGGCAATCCCAGTGTTCTGGTCCACATTTCACGTAATAAAGTAATTTAAATGTAAGTGTGCTTTCTCAATAGTGTCATTTATTGACATTTAAAATAACTCAATTCAATACCTTGATTAAAAAAGAATAACAGTCACAGGTCTATAAAGTTTGTTCCATGTTAGTGTTTTTATGAAATAAGAAAGACAAAAAGAACAATTTAATATTTCATGGAGTTGCATTTATTTAATTTCTAGGATTGTTCCATACTGGCATATATGTCTCAAGGGTCTAAAAATATTCCTAGCACTTAATAAGACCCTAGGAAACATTTGTGAAATGAATGAATGAATGATGATATATTTTTTCTTTTATAGTTCAAATTTATTTTTTTAATTAAATTATATTAGTTGCCAACTGTTCCACTTTAATAGTCTTAGTTGATAAATGTTAACTTCATATCAATCCACCAAAGACTAATTTATTGGTCCCTAAATTCTAAAAGTCTAGAAATCATTAGCTTGGAAGACAATTTTCTTAGTGTGATCCCATTAATTTAAAAAATTTTTAAATTCCATTCCCACTTTACCCAAACTTTACTATCTACCTACATGAAAGAACTATCTAAGTAGCTGAATACTGGATTCAGGTTGATCTAGAAAGTTTTAGCCCGGGCATGGGCATGCAGGGATGGGGGATGGAGAGGATCAGTCAAGTCAAAATCATTTTGAAAAGTAAAGTTTAAGAAAATAAATAAATAAATAAATAAATAAATAAATAAATAAATAAATATTATGTGAATCCAGAGGTTCAGATAAGTTGAGGTCAGAGACAGATGGAGTCAATGTTAAAGTAATGAAGATAGAAAATGAACCAGACAATCAACTGGAAGATGGGGAAGGAGGGCCCAATTGTTATACATGCTTCTAAGCATCCACCTACAAATACAGGTTCCAACAGCCCTTTCCAACTCAAGATGCCAATCACAGTTTCGGTTGTTACCTGAACTCTTGACCAACTGGCTATGAGTTAGAAGTTCCCACAACCCCCTACATGGGTTTGATTAATTTGCTGGAGCTGATCACAGAACTCAGAAATCCCATTTACTTAATAGTTTACCCATTCATCACAAAGGATATTAAATGATACAAATCAATAGCCAGATGAATTATTACATATGGTGAGGTCCTAAACAAAGGAGCTTCTGTCCTCATAGAGTTTGGGACCCAGTATGGTGGCATTCTGGTTCTCTAAACTGGAAGTTCTCTGAACCCCCTCCTTTTGGGTTTTTTACAGAAGCTTCATTAATAGGCATGATTGATTAACTCATTGACCATTGGTGATTGATTCAACCTCTAGCACTTCTCCCCTCTCCAGAAATCAGAGGAATGGGACTGAAAGCCACAACCCTGGAATCACATGATTGTTTCTCTTAGCAAACAATCCCAATTGTTAGGTGTTTTTCAAAAGTTATCTCATTAAGATAACAAAAGACTTTTATTGCTCTCATCACTTAGGGGGTTCTAAGAGTTTTAGGAGCTCTATGTCAGGAATGGGGTTGAAGACCAAATATATACATTTCTTATAATTCACAATATCACACCATCCATACTATTTTCTACTCTAATTAAAAAACAACTAAATGAACAACAAAAAGAAATAGCAGTGTTATGGATGGTTTTTCAAGAATGTTAGTTAAATAATTAGTTTTGCTGATCAGGGCACCCTTTAAATAGGGATATAGATATATTCTGTAAGAAAAAATGCATTCTCTCAGTCTTTAGACTGTAAATCTCCAAAACTACACTTAGGAAACAATACAATTAAGAGTATCTACAGCCTCACTCAGGAAATGTGAACATCACCAAAGAGATAAAAAAGAATGATATGGAAAATAATGCTTAGCTTGTGTTTCATGGCATTTAGAAAGAATGTCCTTTGATAAATATGTTTGAAATATGTACTGGAAATATCACAAGTTCTGTGGATATATTGGAGGGGTTTTGTTTCTTTGTTTGTTTGTGTGATGTGGGGCTTGAACTCACAATCCCGAGATCAAGACCTGAGCTGAGATCAAGAGTCGGATGCTTAACCGAGCTACCCAGGCACCCCTATATTGGAGGGTCTTAAACATTTCATAAGAAAATCCCAACATTGGTAAGTATATTTATAAATGTTTCAAATGTGTTATACTCTCATATAATTATTCTGTGAAGGCCCATAATGGAAGTATGTATTGACACTAAGTATCTATGCGTATGGGCCCTGGTGACCAACTTTTATGCTTTGGCAGCTTCACCATTATTGTGTGTGTGCGTGTATCAGCTAATAATTTTTAGTACTGCATACCAGAAAAATGAATAAAACATATATGTATCATTTGGTGCTAAGATATGTAATTTTTTATTACTCCCTAAATGTTTCTTTTCCTCCCATTGAATATGAAGCTTTGTGAGAAAAAAATTATCTTTCACTGCCTTGCAGATCAATAGTATGTTATCTTATTGTTTGATTCTTTTCTTCAAAGTCAGGTGAGATCCAGATAATTGGACAAGACTCTAGATGAATAATCTTTGGTCTTTTTCTCACATCTCATATTCAGTCCATCACAAAATAATGTTGGCTTTGCTTTCAAAATTCATCTAGAATCTGACCACTTTTTTCCATCTCCACTGCTACAGCTCTCATCTCACCATTATCTCACTATCATTTTATACCTGGAAGACTGGAGGAACATTCAAAAAAATCTTTCTACTTCTATCTTTCATCCCACAAACTATTCCCATAATTTGCAGCCAGAATAATCCCTTTAAAGCCCAAGTGAGCAAGGTCAAACTTATGCTCAGTACTTGCAATAGCTCCTCACTTCACTTAATGTTCCATAGGTCCTAGAACCATCTTCATAGTTGCTTACAAGGTTCTACATTCTGTGCAACACCCCCACCTCCTTTCCACTCTATTAGATATCCTACAACTATTCCCTCCCTTACTCTGCTCCATCCTCATTGCCCCCTTGCTAATGCTAAAGCATGTGAACGTACCAGGCCCTTTGCCCCACCTGGTATCTCTGCTACACCACACAAATATTCACTTGCACTCCCAATCTCCATTTTGTACTATTTTTTTTCATAGATTTTATAAGCTTCTATGATAATTAGCTTATATATTATATTTTTCATTGGCATCTCCCACTAAAACATAAGGTCTATAAGGGTATATACATCTTTTAATATTTAATTTATAAATTATATTTATGTATTACTATTCCATAAATAAAATAATATAAAAATACTTATATTTTATAGTTTTATAGAAATTTATACAATTATATCCCCAATGACTAGACTAGCATTCAGCAAATATTAGGTTAAGTCACATTAGTATGAATGAATGAATGAATGAATGATTCTAAAAAGCAATGTCCAAGAGTTATATTTAAATTTATGTAGATATTCAAATAGTCAACCAGAAATCACAATCCTAAAACTTAAGAATATATTTAATTCCTACATATTTATTGAATTTATAAACTAGTTTAATTACTACAGTAGTAACTTTTCAACTAAAAATGACATCTAGTTCCTGACTTGTCTTGAGAATTGCAAAATTTTTTCTTGTAACATGTGTGAAAATGGAAAAGAGCCAGGGTCAAGTATTATATACAGACTAATCTGGGAAGAAAGCTACTCAGAGATCCAGAAAGGTAGAAGGTAGCTTTATCATACTGGGCTGGATTTTAAGAACAGACTTTGAAATCTTGGAAAAAAGACTTGAGGGTAAAATAAGCAAAAAAATATCCCATGTAGGAAGTAGGGTGAAACTACTAATAATGCAATCTATAAATTATTAAGTATCTACTGCATTGCAGTCATCCAACCCCAGTACATAGGAAAATTAGATAAATGGGAGCTTAGAAATAAGAGTAAAAGCAGGAAGACCATTATACTTGTACAACGTGAACATTTAGCAGTAAAGGCAAACTGTGGCTAACACTTAGTTTGGACTCCTCCATTCCAACAGCATCCATTCCGATACAGGGTCTATTTTGAAGCGGGGAGTTTTCATAGCCTATACCCTAACACTAATTTACTGGTACAAAATAATTAAAGGTATTTTATGATTTCACTAAGATCCATTTCATTAAAAAAGACATTAGTTTTGGATGTTTAATGTCTTCACAAGCACACTCATTACTGCTGGTCAACATATCACATGAAAACCTATAGAAAGAGTCAGTAATTATGTCTACTTATATTCAGAGCAATGAAAATGTCAGCATGTTAAGCATCCTCATAAGATTACAACCTTCCCTTTACTCCAGAACACATACGACAGTTAATTTAATACCTGGCATAATGGAAAACTTCAGCAAATCTAACAACTCCCTAATGGCTTCTTGCCACAGCTGCTTGATGGGGGAAGACAGTGTATCAAATTTTTATTCCTATTTAAGCTCTAGAGAAACAGGCTTGTTTATTTATAGGAAAACAATGCTTTAAAAGTAGCACTTAAAATGTATTCCCTGCCATTTTTAATATTTACTATTTCATAGGGACTGATAGAAACAGAAAGAAATAAAATTTTAAAGACAGAAAGAGATACAGCTTTGTCAAATTCTTTCTGAGACTCGGGTTAAGAAAGCTATCAGTGACAGCTCCTTCAGAGGAAGAAACATTATTTAGTCAAATTTCAGATAATGAAAAACAATACAACAGATAAGAGAAAAGGAAACTACTATTTAATTTATTTGCTTTCACACTATAAATTGAAACTGTTGTGTAGATGACTTAATCACTTCTTTCTATATAACATATATGTGAATAGATAAATTGAAAGCTAAGTAATCAAAAAGATGTGAAGATCTAATTTATTGCAATAGAGCATACAAAAATGTCAAGGGGTAATTCTGGGGACAGAGATTTTAAGAGCAGACTGTATGCATTGCTATCCTCCATTTTTCCTCGAAGGATATCATCAGACATGAATACAGTCTTTTCTTGCCATTACTTCCTTTTATATTTCTGAGTTGGTTTCTCCTTTGAAATCATTTCCACCACCTTTCTTTGGTAAAAAATAGTACCTCAACTAAAGAAAGTAATCCGACCTAACAAAAACCCTAACATTTATATTTTGAAAACTTTTTTTAAAAAGATTTTATTTAATTATTTAAGAGACCATGAGCAAGACAGCACACACAAGGGGAACAGCAGAGGGAAAGGGAGAAGCAGACTCCCCACTGAGCAGAGAGCCCGATGTGGGGTTCGATCTCAGAACCCTGAGTTCATGACCTGAGCCAAAGGCAGCTGCTTAACTGACTGAGCCACCCAGGCAGCCCTATTTTGAATCCTTTTTTAGACTATATTTGGAAATAAGAAAAATAATTACTGGCTATAATATGCACCTTGTTATTACTATTTATTAAAAATTCTGTGAAATTAAAAAAAAACTTGAGGGAAAAGGTCAAAGAACACTTTTTTTTTTAATTTTATTTTATTATGTTATGTTAATCACCATACATTACAGCATTAGTTTTTGATGTAGTGTTCCATGATTCATTGTTTGCGTATAACACCCAGTGCTCCATTCAACACGTGCCCTCTTTAATAGCCATCACCAGGCTAACCCTCTCCCCCATCCCTTTCCCCTCTAGAACCCTCAGTTTGTTTCTCAGAAAAGAACACTGGTTTTAAAAGCTGGATGAATAAGTGAGAGAAATGGGACTAAGATATCAGCCAACAAAATTTCCCTATGAATCACTTCACAAATGACTAAGTAAGAACTCAGCAAATATTTTTTCATTCTCAAGGATTATGTAAACAAAGGAAAATTTTACAGGTCTTTTGAAAAATCATAATCCTATCTAGAACCCTACGTGATTTTAAGAAATGTGAGGCTGTTTTAGGGAAATGCAGAAGGTTCAAATGCTCACGAAATCATATTTCAAAAGATCACACTCATATCCCTTACCAAGACACAAGATGCTCTGTGGTCTGCCCCCATCCAACTATCTCTTTGCTCTCACTTACCTATTTTAGTGTAAGTGATATAGAACAGGTTAGAATTTCCTGCATCAATATTCTCCTTTACATTTCTGTGACTTTTTACTAGTTTCTGAAAAATAGAAATTTTTCCTATTTCTTTTTTAAGATTTTTTATTTGTTTTTGAGAGAGAGAGAGAGACAGAGGACGAGTGGGGGAGGGGCAGAGGGAGAAGCAAACTCCCTGCTCAGCAGGGAACCCGACAGGGGACTCTATCCCAGGACCCGGAGATTACCACCCCAGCGGAAGGCAGATGCCTAACCAACTTAGCCACCCAGGTGCCCCTCCCACCCTATTTCTTTAACAAACAAGAAAAAAAAATCTTATTCATTTTCAAGGAATCAAATCAAATATCTCCTCTAAAATTCTTCTCCTGGCCCTCTGAGATGGGTTGAGTTCCCCTTATGTACCATGCAACCTAAACATACCATTATAATATTACCACTTAGCATACTATGCGGAAATTATCTGTTTTCTGTGGTTTGTTTCTTCTACTAGGTTATAAATTTCTTAATTAGAAAAATGTGGCTTTTTTTATCTGTCTTTCCAGTGCCTAGCATAATGATTGGCATTCAACGGGTGCTAAAATATCTATCATAAAATAATGAGATTGTCCTCAGAACTTTGTAACTGGTAATAGGTCAAATGCCTTAGCATCTGTGGAATTAGCAAATACCATGTTCATGTAACTTATATTGCAATATGTTGCTACAATTGTTTTATTTTATTATTAGTTATTGTTGTTAATCTTTTACTAATTTATAAACTAAACTTTATCATAGGTATGTTTGTATAGGAAAAAACATAGAATATATAGAATTTTACAATATCCGTGGTTTCAGGCATCCACTGCAGTTCTTGGAACATATTCCCAGTGGATAAGGCGGGGGGGGGGGGGCTACTATACTCTATATTTTAGTGTCAATGGTCTGAACAGCAGTCAGTTTTCCTTAAAACACAAAAGCCAACAAATTATGTTACTGGATAATAGCTTGTCCTAAAGTCTAATTTATAGTTATTTAATCAAATGGTAAAAGTGTAAAGCAAGCACATAGAGACTTAAATGTTGATGAAAACATTTAAATATAAACATTTTAAGCACAGTCATATGCAAATATCAGTCTTAATTGTTAACACTGAATATAAAATATAAAAATATAAATTATAGTTTTATGATACTCAGATACCATCAGCCTTAATCATAACATTGGTAAGCAAATATCTGCTGTAACATTTTATTTTTTTCTGATTTCCTAGCATAACTAACAGAACCTGCATTCATATAATCAAAAATTCATGGAATATTAATATTTTTGACATCATCTAAAGAATTCTCTTAATTAGGCTTCACTCTATAAAATTTATGTATGTGTATTTGATGTCAAATTCTGAGTTAAAATAATAACATTAAACCATATTTTTTCTACCTCTGGAATTCTAAATAAAATACTTAAAACAACTCATTAAAGCATGCTTGCCTCTCTAGAAAAAATGTTCCATAGTGTTGAATATATAAGCAGGTTTATCAATCGGTAACTATAAGTCAATACTTTGAATCTTTTTTTTTTTTAGAGAGAGAAAGAGAGAAATTGGAAGTGAGTGGTGGGAGGGGCAGAGAGAGAAAAGGAGAGAGAGAATCTCAGGCAGGCTCTGCACTCAGCTTGGAGCCCAACATGGGGCTCATTCAAACAACCCTGAGATCATGATCTGACCGAAATCAAGAGTCGGACGTTTAACTGACTGAGCCACCCAGGTGTCCCTGGTGATTTGAATCACTTTAAGTTATTTCATCTCTTGATCAACCTATGAGCTAGGTGTTCCACTGAACTTCTATTAAAATAATAATAATAATAAAAAAACAATAAAAGTCATTAGCACCTAGAAGACATTCTGTTGCGGTAAAGTGGTTAAACATAAATTGTATAAGAAAACATTTGAGGGACACCTGCGTGGCTCAGTTGGTTAAGCGTCTGCCTTTGATTCAGGTCATAATCTCAGGGTCCTGGGATCCAGAGCCCACTTCAGGCTCCCTTCTCAACAGAGAGTCTGCTTCTCCCTCTCCCTCTGCTCCTACCCCCGCCACCTCATGTTCTCTCTCTTGCTCTCTCTCAAATAAATAAATAAAAAGTCTTTAAAAAAGTAGAAAAGAAAACATTTGAAGATCTATTAACAAGGTGAAAGTATATGCAAATACAGTTTTTGAGATATTCTGGTAATGACTAGAAAAAGAAGATTTTTTTCCCTGTTTTGTAAATAATTAATAATAATCTGCCTTTCTACACACAAATAATCTTTGGTACCAGACAATTTTAGGGAACAGTGAGAAATAGTAAAATTTATCTATATAATGATACTATGACCACAAAAAGTTCAAGGAAGACAGATGACCAGATATTGCAGAGAAAAAAAAAATTATCTCTAAAATTCATCCAGCTTTTAACATTTTCTCCAGTACTTCAGCCACTGTTAAAAGTGCAGAAGACAAAAAGACTAACCAAAACTAGATGATCACACTAAAAATTAGTGGTGAAAACCTTAATGTACATCAGAATCACCTTCAGGATCTATCCCACATTCCACACCCACCCCCCCGCCCCGCCCCAGCTGAGTTTCTAATCCGAACGTTTGGGTTAGGGTTGAAGAACTTTGATTTCTAATGAGTTACTGTATGCTGAGAGGATAGCAACAGATACCTGAGAATCAACCCTATCTGTACATTATGGGCATCGGGGGAATATTTACAATATGCTCATGCTCAGGCTTGCCACCCGAGTTTCTCAAAAGATTGATTGTTGGAGGCAAGACAATGCTATGCACTTTTGAAGCTCTCCAGGTGTTTCCAATAAGTCTAGAGGAAAAGTGTAGTCTTCAGGAATGATGGGAAACAGTTGGACACTGACATATAAATTGAGTACCCAAAGCTTTAAAAAACTGAAGGAGGGGGCGCCTGGGTGGCTCAGTTGGTTAAGTGACTGCCTTCAGCTCAGGTCATGATCCTGGAGTCCCTGGATCGAGTCCCACATCGGGCTCCCTGCTCGGCAGGGAGTCTGCTTCTCCCTCTGACCCTCCCCCCTCTCATGTGCTCTCTCTCATTCTCTCTCTCTCAAATAAATAAATAAAATCTTTAAAAAAAAAAACTGAAGGAGGATATTTAATGATAACAATTAATTATATTTACATAGCATTTTCCACTTTATGATGTGCTCACCTATGTTTTATCTTGCTTAATTTTGATCTTTACAACAATTCAATACATAAGAAATAATTTGCACTTTTCAGAAAATTCATCTGAAGCTCAGGAACCATTCTGAAAAAAGTGCCACGGGTCACAACTTTCATATATGCAGGCAGCAAAACTGAAACCCAAGCATTTGGGCTGTAAGTTAAGTTGTGATTTGCTGTATGCCATGTGATTATTATATCTACAGAACACTGAAGAGACCAATATAGGCAGAGCAGACACTCTATTAGGTAGTAGTGAAAAATCATACAAGATATTTGGAGGAAAACAGATATCAGTAGGGTAGCCAAGACTATAAAGTAATCTTGAAAAAAAAATCAAGAATCTGAAATGTATGGTAATCAATGAAAACAGGAGAAGACACTGTCACAGAAATACATGCAAATCATATATATATTATGTGCTAACATCTTATCTGGAATCTGTGTGTAAAAAAACTTACAAATCAATTCATTGTAAAGCTGTAAAAGAAAATAAAATTCATCATTTTCTCTAATTATAAAAATCAACCTCATTACAAACCCAACCCTCAGAGTAAGAGGCTGTTGGGTAAGATCAGTGAAAGAAGAGAGAAAACTAACTCAATGCATTCCTGCTCCTGAGAGTAATGGCTTCCATGATGTGGCCATTTTGTCTACCTCTAGTTGTGCAGTTTTGCTCTCTTAGTCCTCAGATTGATTTCTTGGGTGTTCCAAATACTTTGTTATTTATCTAGCTGTGTTCAAGGGACAAGGCAAGCTTAGGGTCCCCCTACTCTTCTGCCATCTTAACTCCAAGTTCAATGTAAATTTTAATTATTCATCTTCTGCTCTCCATTTCTCTGTTTGGTCTTTAGGAAAGAGTGTGGTTCTCTTGGCTGTGGGAAACATTATGTCCTGATTTTACACTGGGTGCTATCTCCACTGGGCTCTATCTGACCTGGCCCAGTTGTGGGCACAAGAGCTATTGTGGAAGGCCACTGGGCAAGAGCATCTTGATAGAATTTTCTGCTGCATGCTCTGGACAGTATATCTCCTGGGCTCTTTTCTTTACAAAAATAGTGTTCTTAGGTTTCTGGCAATGTTCTCTTGCTGACCAACCCCTTGGCTCATCTCTCACAGGCATCATGGACCCTAATAATGACTTTCTGACTTCCTAGCCTGCATAATCTGCCCTCTAGCCTTCAATAAAATATAATGTCACTTCATGGTGGAAACACCTGACAAGCTGTAGGCCAGGTTCAGGGATGTGAGGAAACTCCCCAGGAATTATCAGATATTTGTTTTGTCCAAGTGTTTGTCCACTATCACTTGATAGTGGGGTGGGATGTAATAAGCACATCCCTGAGTGTTGCATATGCTAATGAACAGGAGTCAAGTCAATGGATAGAATCTGAATGGTGAGAAGTAGGACTGAAATAAGCAGCCCAAAGGGTACCATAATTTTTCCTTGTTCTCCAACAAGATAGGAGACTGAGAGAATAGCCTTGGCCACTAACAGGAAGGGGAATGTCAAAAGACTGAGGTGCATTTGTTTGATGTATTTGGGTATTGCGGTTGAGTCATTAAAAGACTATAGTTTCCTCCATGGAGACTGATCTCCCTCTACTGGAAAAACTGAGAAGTTGAGTGGTTGCCTAAGAACAAATTAGACTTTTATTACCTCTACTGCATGATCCTGAACCACCACATTCTGATTTACCAGAAGGAAAAGTGAACTACGGGTAGATCCAGCGTCCCTTCTTTTGGATAACAGTGCTCAAGTGGCTCTCTTATCAGATTCTCTTGAGTGGGGAAACCTATTACACATTTGATTTGCCAGATTTGGAAAAGGAGTTAAATGGGAAGGGAAGTATCTGTATCATCACATTTACTGTGCTGCCACGGAGCACTTGAAATCTCTTATTATTTAGCCAGCAATGAATAGGCCAAGACATGGAACTGGTCCTTTCAGGGGTGACTTGATATGCTGAGAGCTTAAAACCAAGTGCCAATGACTTTAAAGTAGAGACTGACTCACACTGAGAGCCCAGAGTTGACTCATTAATTCTGGGTTCTTAGCAATCATATCTTTCTCAGGCCAGGTTGCTAGACATGGTCATTCAGTTATAATGGGGCAAGGGAAAGCATCCAACAAAGACAGTTTAATTCCACACATATTCTTTCATGCCTCATGTAAAAACAAAAAAGACAAAATTTTGCAGTGGGTCATTGGGAGTTTTAGAAGTGCTTCTGTTTCCACTCTTTGGTTTCCAGAGTGAGGTCTTCCTTCTACTGGGGATAGAACATTATGTGGGGGTGGGGAACATCTTTGACTTAATGGATATGACTGAAGGATAGTAGTCTTTGAGTGTTGCCTCTGAGTTGGTGCTTCAGTTGTACCTTTAGAAGGCTATACCAGTGCTCTATGAAATGCTAACTACTTCTAAACTGTGTGATTTATGATATAACCAATGGATCCCACAGTCATGGGCCAATTCCCAGACTCTACAACATGAAATGGTCCCCTGGTCATATACTATTTTGTGTAGGATTCCAGATCCGTGAATGAGGTATTCCATAAACCACTAGGTAGTCCTGCTGACTAGGGTTCCACAAGAAGAAAAGTCAAATCCGTATCAAGAATATTCTTCCTGTGAGGAAAAAATTGCTTAATTTCACTTCTAAGACAGAAAGTTCCCAATGTAGCTGACTTGCTGCCAACTGGCCATTTGGTCTCCTTGAAATATATTGCTATATCAGCATGGCTGCATTGGTCTCTGTTGCTGACTGATTAGATCCTCAGAAACTGAAAAAGCTAATTTGTTTTTATAAGTGGTAATTAATGGGCTCGTATACAGCCTCCATCACTGCAACTATAACCAATTTATTCATGTACCATTTTGCCAGTTCCATTGTGACCACAACAAAGCTGGCTAATGCGAAGTAACCAAGACATTTTAAATTCAGTTGTTTAATGTCTCTTCCATGGTGAATGCTTTCCCATGTATGTTAAAATGTGATATAATACTTCATGTTTTGTGTCCACGCCCATGTCCATTCACAGGCTGTTGTTCCAGACATCCTCATATGTGATTCTTCAATTGACCATACCATTAGCTTATAGTATATGTTCTCATCTCAGGCCACTTCTCTTTTCCATATAAAATAGATGATCATTTACACTGTCATTAACTCCATCCATGGGGACTTTTCCTTTGTTACTGTCTTTTAAGGTCACTTTTGACTGTGGCTATCATGCAACAATAGTTCATTTTCAGCTGACCCCCACATACAGAGCCTAATCATCTAGAATCCAAGCTTAGACCTTTTATTCCTCTTTTATCTGGTCATAAGATACCTCCCCATATGGTCATAGGTATAAGCCAGGGGAGGGATACTGGGGCAACTCTGGTGGATGACCTAGGTATCTTGGCTACCTTGTGCCTCGGTGGCTTACTTATGTCTCTGGTCCTGATCAAGCTTGATGTTGTGCTATTTAATGATAAACTGTAGATAGGCCTGTCCAATTTCATGATTTGGTGTGCCCGACAGACCCTCAGTCATAGTGGGCAGGTCATTTGGTACTTATGATCAAGTATTCTGTGTCTTCCAGGAACCAATAATATACCTAGAACCAGTTGTCAAAAAGGGTATAATTCTCAGCCTTGCTCCAGAGTCTCCGAAGCCCACATTGTAATTCTTCCTCTGAAATTCATTGTGAGTTCCGCACTGCATTGTTTTCTACCACTGGCATTTCTGATTATAGGTTTTTACGGCCATGTGGTAGGGTTGTTTTCATCACAACCTGGATCTCCTGCACAGATCTTTTACTTTGTCTTTTACTTTGGAGAAGAGGGATCAATGGAGACCTTTCTGGCTATCATGCAAGTCTGACCCTCCTGAAGAAGAGGAAGAAGGAAGGATGATTGTGTGGAAGAGTCTTATATCACAATGCAGTTTTAAGAATTTTGGGGCCATGCCAAAGGGGAGTCCTTATACAAAAGATGACTCTTGGATGTGTCTCCTATCTCACATGAATGGGCCTGCATCATACCCCTTTCCATGCTTAGTCATTGTCTGGGAGCAGTCTATGAATGTGTGGTCTAGGTTAAAAAGTCAATGGTGGATACAGAGGGTCAGCTGCTGGGGTATCGTTCAGTTATGCTCTCAAAAGGAAGAAGGAGGATAGGCACATACTCACGGCCTCCACAGACATAAACAACCTCTGATTCTATTTTTTTTTGCCAAATGGAGTGTGGAGAACAGGATCACTGAATCAGACTTACACATCTAGACACCACACTCCGTGGCCACTACAACTGCTATGCTCTCAGCTCCCATCCTAGATTAAAGACAGTGTGCACAGCAGGCTCTTCCCAAGGTTCCATACAGAAAGTAGGCTAAAACCCCTGTTTCAAGCTTTCTCTTCAGTCTTTGAACCCACCTCCATCTTCCAGGAGATCAGCACACATATATTCCATTGGTTTTACTTTTCTCCTTTCCCACAATCTTCCAGAGCTAGAAGCTAGTAGGCTTTTATTCTCTTCTCTTATGATTGGGACTTCTAATATTTCATATCTTGAGTTGTTATTACCACAGCTTGAGTTTACTAAATTTATGACCTAATCAACAGGGAAGATTCTTTATATATCAGTGAAAGGTGAAAGAACTAAGAAAATCTGAAAAAAAAGCTTGATTTTCAAGACTTGAAATACTACTTTAGATATCAAAAGCTGAATATATTTGTTTTTTCATTCTTTTTGTATTCCTACTATAAATCCTATCTATTTCCAAAGCAAATGGATGCTTCTGGCAGACTAAAAAATAATCCTGAATAAGGGAACTTGAAAGAAAAAAGTAATTTTTTTAATGTATCATCATCATTGTGAGTTATGACAAATAACTGACAAAACAAAGGATTGTAAGGGTTGAATGAAGAAGTGACCTAGCTGACAAAAGCAATCAGAGAAACAACCCTACCAATATATGGTAGTTTATAGTTATTAAAGCCTGCAAATTTTAGCCCTCCTGTTGCCATTGCTGAAGGAGTCCCACTAGCCTGCTGACGAATGGATGTGTATCAAGGCAGGTGGTGAGCAATGGGAGAATAATATCACAGTAACATACCTGTTCTTTACCTAGCACATCCTTTCGCCTGAATTTTGAGAAGTGGTCCTCTTAGCTCAGGTATTTTCATATGGAAGCTTTTTGTCCTGTGGAGTGAGGCCTTTCCAAGGACTTCTCTATTCTCCTTCATTATTCAAAGTCTAGTAATCCAGAACACAAGCTTAGAAAGGATTCCTCACCAAATTTTCTTCCCATTTTGTCTGTCAAAAATATGTTTGAGCCCACATACTGTATAAAACATCTTTCAAGTTTCCATGGAGGATACAAGAAAAGCATTTGGAAGTTAAAACCAAAAAACTATATCGTTTTCTGTGCAACATAAACATGTAGCACCCCATCCCCATTCAACATCATTTTTGCGAAAAGAAATAAATAAGAGTAAAGAACATATCTTAAATTTGCTCTAACATGTATCAAAACTGTCCTTGAAGATCTTTTGATTTGTTTGAGAAGTCATAGTGTCTATGAAAACTAAATAATACTGCTGGGCAATTATATAGGACATCCCAGAAATCGTAATTAGATGACACTTAAAGAAAAGAACTCTGTTATCGGAATAAACAGTGATGGCCTGCCTTATGGTTAAATAAGAGTATCTGGATGGCTTTTCTCAAACACACTGAAAAAACCTCCTTCTTTCAAGATATATAGGTCCTACAGCAAGTGATATTCATCCTTTTCCCTATAGCAAATGCAGTGCTCAAAAGCACAGACTACAAAGCCAAATTTCATGTGTTTAAATTCTGGTTCTGCCACTTAAGGGATGACTATGGAAAAATAATCATACCTACTATGCCTTGGCTTCCTCTTCTAGCATCTATCAAAATAAATATACCTTCAAGATTTACCCCCCCCCCGCCAAAATAAACAAATTTATATAAGAACCCATGTAGGCCAGGGTCTGGCAAATCTTTAGTACTCAGTAACTGTTAGCTATTATTACCGTAATTCCTTCCATTTCACTCTTAAAGAAATATTCATTTAAAACCAAATCATATCAGGAGGCTATGATCACAGATTAATGATTGAATTGCTTTCCTGTTTGTAAGGGAGATGTTGAGGAGATAGTCTGAGGGGGAAAAGGGTGAGAGAGATTGCTAGAATAAGGGAGGAAGACTAATATTTATTTAGCGCTTGAATTTGCCAGACTTTTTTCAGGCATTTATTTTTTTCATCAAACCCTAACCCTAACTTGCTCAAGTTGGCACGACTAATAGTGGCAGAACAGGTTCTTCTCTTACCAGTGAATATAATATTCTCTAAAATGGAGTACAGCAGAGAAGGGACACATAAACATGTGTATTTTAACCAGGAGCTTATACAGCAAAAACTAATTTGAGAAAGTTTATTATACAATTGCTTAAAGTTTCACTTTACTCATATAGGTACTATTCACCTCTTCTATTTCTCCTGTCAGTAATAAACACATATAGAAAAGAGCTTCTTGTGCTTGAATATTATTCATTGTATAAATATTTTATATGTTTACAAATTCTTTGGTTATTTTCTGCTGCTAATAGTTCTTAAATCACTATAATTATAGAGTGTGATATATAAATATGAAATTTTAAATATATGTTTAATAAACTTGCCTTTGGAAAATAGAATAAGGTTTCATTAAGCTGTCTTTCCAGTTTTGTTAAATATACCAGCACATAACTTGAAATGTTAATGAAAATGTGCCCTTTAATTTTAGGTGGTGACCTTTATTAAAATTAATTTATCTCTACAGTGTATTTTTAAAAGTTAAAGGAAACAGATCAAAATGCTGTTCTAATTCTGAAAGGCTTATAATAAACCTCAAATAAATATCTTTGAATATGGAACATAGTTCTTACTTTACTATCTCCTCACATGTAATGTACCTGGAAGATATGTTCTTGATTTATTATTGTGTTTCTTGATAAAAGCTTATAAAATACCTGCTTACCTATTTCTCCTCAAATTAGCAAGATAATATGAACATGTAGGTAAGCCATAGGCAAGGGCTAAAGGAGAGCCACTTAAATCAGAGAATGTGTATAACTGTTTTTTTTATCACCATCTTCCTGATTCTAAAGTGAAGTTAGCTTAGACTTGGCATTATATTGATATGATTCAAAAAACTCTGTCCCTTGCTTATCTCTCCAATCTCATTTGCTCCTATTCTCTTATATAAAGAAATTCTTACAATGTTATCTTGTTAGCTTCTTATATGCTATATTTTTTTGCTTAGGATATCTTTTCTTCCTCCCTTATCATCTGATAAGTGCCTATTAAAATTCTTTATGACCACTTATTCTTTTTTTAAATTTCATTATGTTATGTTAATCACCATAGATTACATCATTAGTTTTTTATTGTTATGTTAATCACCATACATTACATCATTAGTTTTTGATGTAGTGTTCCATGATTCACTGCGTATAACACCCATTGCTCCATGCAGTACGTGCCCTCTTTAATACCCATCATCAGGTTAACCCATCCACCCAGCCCCTCCCCTCTAGAACCCTCAGTTTGTTTCTCAGAGTCCATAGTCTCTCATGGTTCGTCTCCCCCTCCGAATTCCCCCCTTCATTTTTCCCTTCCTACTATTCTTTTTTTATTAAAAAATATTTATTGAGGGGTGGCTGGGTGGCTCAGTTGTTAAGCGTCTGCCTTCAGCTCTGGTCATGATCCCAGGGTCCTGGGATCGAGCCCCGCACTGGGCTCCCTGCTCAGTGGGGAGCCTGCTTCTCCCTCTCCCACTCCCCCTGCTGTGTTACCTCTCTTACTGTGTCTCTCTCTGCCAAATAAATAAATAAAATCTTTAAAAAAAATAAAATAAAAAATGTGTCACTTATTGTAATCATCGGGCTCTCTGTTCAGCGGGAAGCCTGCTTCTCCCTCCCCTACTCCCCCTGCTGTGTTACCTCTCTTACTGTGTCTCTCTCTGCCAAATAAATAAATAAAATCTTTAAAAATTATATTTGTTGATCACTATGTGGTATTATTGTTGGTGGTATGGCAGCAAATAAGATACAAACATCCTTGCTATTGTGGAGCTTATATGTCAGTATGAGAAACAGATAACACATAAATGCTCAAAACATCAGAAGATGGTTAAGTATCATGGGAAACATAAAGCAACAAAAGAAGACCAAAAACCACTGTGGGTTTTAGGTAGGAGGGAATTGACAATTTACAACAAAGTGGGTTGGGGACATCTTGATGAGGAAGTGATAATTGAACAAAGATCTAAAAAGCTGACTCAGTAGAAGGAGCCAGGTAGCCATCGGGAAGAAAAGCATCCAGGCAGTGAGAATGGCATATTAAATGTCTTGGCAAGGATGTATGTTC
>NC_138374.1:118825882-118857632 GCF_054177405.1 Leptonychotes weddellii
ATGGAGCACTGGGTCTTGTGCACAAACAATGAATCATAGAACACTACATCAAAAACTAATGATGTAATGTATGGTGATTAACATAACAATAAAAAATTAAAAAAAAAACTAACGATGTAATGTATGGTGACTAACAACATAGTAAAAAAAATTTTTTTTAAATATATGGTCCCATTTATCTTTTGAAGGGAATACACTATTACTACTCCCATTTTATAAACAAAGAGATTATACTTATCATATTGTAAGCCATAAATTACTCATGCCTTCATCATTTCCAAAAACACCATTTTTAAGGACAAGAATAACAATGTATCAATTTCTGTATGCCAAACACCTGGAAAAATTCCTTCCTCAAAATTGCTGCCCATTTCTATTTTGAATGAATGGATGAAATGAATTATTGATGAAGTTTTTTAAGTGGAATTATTTGAATTATGGCAAAATTCCTTATTATATCATCAAATATGTGTCCTTATGTGACCCACAAATCTATTTGAAGTTCTCCCATTAGCATGTTTTAAAAGTAATTCTTTTAAGAGACTATAATGTGTATATATATATATCCTCTTAACATACCAAAGGCATACATTTTTTTTCTTTTGCAAACTTGTCCTTGAAGACTGAGAATAATTCACAAATTTGCTAATAGTTTTCTTACTATAAATTTATATAAATGCAGGCTATTTAAAACATAATCAAGTGAATAATAATCCCCTTTGAACAGTTTTTCATTATGTTACAGATTTCCTTTTACTTTTAAAATTAATAATTTTAATTAATAATGAATGGCCATATAGTAGAATGAAGTAACTAATAGTATGTCTAGTCCTCTTTAATTAAAAGTTGTTTTTTTTTTTTTTTTTAAAGATTTATTTATTTATTTGAGAGAGCGAGAAAGAGTACATGAGAGGGGGGAGGGTTAGAGGGAGAAGCAGGCTCCCTTCCGAGCAGGGAGCCCGATGAGGGACTCGATCCAGGGACTCCATGATCATGACCTGAGCCGAAGGCAGTCGCTTAACCAACTGAGCCACCCAGGCGCCCCTAAAAGTTGTTTCTAGTTAATGTTTGTGACAAAGCTTATAAAAACAAGGAGAAAAAGATCTAGCTGAGTCAATGGAATATACAAATTAAATTGGTTATTTTTTACATTAATAAAATCATTACTGACTTCTTGTATGTTGTACTACATTGAAAATTAATATATCATTAATATTGGTTCAGTGCCTAAGAGCCTAAGATTCTTTGAAACCTGGTATCAGTACTATAAGAATAATTATCATGGCCACCAAAGCCTCTCTTTAGCCAATGCCATTTTCAAATATATTTTAACTAAACCTCATATAAAGAATTTTCTAGAACCTTTATATCTAGTTAAGTCTTGTGAAACAACTGACATTCATGTTGTTTTATATTACTCAAGAACTATTCGGCTTTACTTGTTCCTACCAATTTAGTCTTAACTTAAACACTTTCTTTTTCCATAAAATTGAAATGATGAGAATAAGAGGTAATAAACTCAACTAAAGCTTATTGTCCTTTTAAATATCTCAGCTCAGTTTAACTTTACTAGCTACATCAGCTCTGTCAGGAGCTCTGGGCAGACCACAGGCAATCAAAGTACCCATGCTTTGGCAAATTTTTAGAGCCATTTGGGAAAAAGCACTTGGGGGCAACCCAAAGTTTCCCCATTGTGAAGATGAGCCATGGATCTCAAATCACATATTGACTCACAGGATAAATCTGTAGAGACAGTTTGCCTTTCCAAAATGATTGTGTGAGCCCAGCTGCCATTTTTACATGCTTTTGACCAAAATACAGTCCAACAATATCTGTAAAGTCTACCTATACCCTTCAGCCAAAAAGTGGAAATAAGAAAGATAAACATGAATAGTGATGAACAAACATGAAACCTCTCTGTCAAATCAGGCAGATTACACTATTAGCATAAACAAATAAAACATAGTTTTCATAGTAAATCATACGTAATGTGATCTGAGATAATGACAAGTGTGCTGAATCCTAATAAAGTTGATTAAGTGGTAAGAAAATGTTGCACGACTATTCTACTGAGGGTTTTAGGGAGAGCTTCTCTGAAGAGGTGATCTTTGAGCAGAGACCCAAATAAACAAGAAGTTTAATCACATGAATATGAGGGAAAAGCATTCTAAATTATAGTCACAGCAAGGGTAGTACCATGATTTTGATGCATTTGAGGGGGGAAAAAGTTCCCTCTAATTTGAAAGATTCTAACAATTTTAATCTGTTGGTAAGAATAAGAAAACTTTCCATTAAATCACTTGGGTTTTCATCAATATCCCTACTTCTATTTCCTCTCCTACTCCCTACTATTGCCTCCTCTATTGTCCAGCTGAGATTGCACAGGCTGGTAATATTTCCACCTTAAATGTTCAGTGTATTTGTCATTGAAACCACCTATGCCTGGAGACCTTGTTTATGGAAGCTTTTAAATTACAGATTCAATTTCTTGAATAGATATGAAGATGTTTAGATTATTTCTTCTTGAGTGAGTTGTAGTAGTTTGTGTCCTTAAGGAATTGGTTCATTTCATCTAAGTTATTGAATTTATGGGCATTTTTGGTCTTAGTATTTCCTTATTATACTTTTAAATGTCTATGGAGATAGTATTGTCTTCTCTTTAATCACTAATATTCATAATTGATGTTTTCTCTCTTTGTCAATGTAGTTTGGAGGTTTATCAATTTATTGATTTTGTTTCCATTGATTTTCTATAATGTTTTGTGTTTTCAATTTCATTTATTTTTTCTCATATTAATTATATTCCTTTCTTTTCCTTGATTTAGTTATAATTGACTTCTTTCTCTATCAAGTTACTAACATTAGACCTCTCTTTTTAGTATTAGTATTCAATGCTATGCTATAAATTACTCTCTAAACACTGTTTTATGTTTATCACATGCATTTTTATATGTTGTATTTGATTTATATATCCAGAAGTGGGATTATTGGATTATATGGTAGATCTATTTTTAATTTTTTGAGGAACCTCCATACTGTTTTCCACAGTAGCTGCACAATTTTACATTCCCAACAACAGTATATAAGGGTATCATATTTATAACATTGCACTGTTACTGATTGTATGCTTCATTTTTCCATGTATGGAAGAGTTTTGAGCTCTTTGTATCCCAGCAGTGACACAGTTCTTGGCACAGTATATATACTCAGTCAATGTTTGTTGAATATGTGCCCCCCAAAATACTATGCAAATATTTTAAGCACTCAACTTCATTGTTGACAGTGTTAAGTGATACAATTCTATCCAAACCACTGAAGGTCTGTTTGTTTTGTTTATTTTGTTTAGGTATTTTTTTCAATTTTCTCTTCCACTGCAATTACTAAGTTGAAATATAACTTTCTATCTTGCAAATTCAAATCAATTCAGTAAATACGTACTAAGTACCTCTTTTTTTGGTAAATACAATGATGAAATGATGACCTTAAATAGTTACAATCTAAGATCAGAGGTAAGCACAAATAGCATTGAAATGTAGGCGGAATGTGGAAAGTATAATAAAATATTTAATGCAAAATAATGTATTACCACAAAAGACAGGGAATATTCCTTCTATAAGTCTTCCTGTAGGAATTTGAATGGGTGAGATTCATACACTTTATGTCAGAGAATAGGAAAAGGGATATTTCAAGAATATAAAATAATGAGATAGAGTGATCAAAAATTGTCACAGAAGTCTAATTCAGATGAAACATAGATATCTTAGAGTCTTTAATCAGAGAAGGAAAGAAAATGTGTGTGTGCATGTGTATGCACACACGTGCTCAACCTCATTAAAAACTGAAAATCCAAGCGAGAGTAGTGGTAGTGGAGACATACGTTAACATACATGTGTGAGAAATGTCATGGAAATGAAACTCAAAGGCAGACTATCTGCACAGAGCCTGATGCTGTGAGAATAAATATGGTAATCAAGAAAGAATAGAAAGAAAGAATGAGAGCTCTGAGGATGGAATTCTGTGTAAAATATATATTTGGGAGACAAAATAGTATTTAAATTTTGTAAACTGATTTTAATAACAATTGGTACAAGGTTTTACACTATAAATTTTAATGTTTAATAAAGCTATGGGTCAAAATAATTTTTTCTCCTAACTTCGTCTTTATTGTGTTTTTTGTCCCCATGGAATTTGGGGTACTAAAGCTTTTAAGGGTCTGTGGTTGTTAATTACTATATTTGCTTCCTTTGTAATTTATATAAAACACTCTTGCACCTGCCAATAAGGTGATTATAATTGACTCGTCTTACCTTTGCTTATTTCATATTATATGCAAAAATCTCCAGGTATTAATAAACTTTTTAAGTCATAGAATCAATGAATCTCCTGAAAGCCATGGGAAATATATAACCCCTAGTAATTCTGTACTTTGTGAGCACACTACACCTTGTATCAGGACACTCATAAAAGTGCATAATCTTCTATTACTTTATTGCTACTTTGTGTTCTAGCCATTTGAAAACCAACTTTAAATGTTTCATGAGAGTTAAGGTATGATGCTATGCCTTAGATTCTTTTTTATAACTTTTAGTAATGTGTCCCAGAAGTTCCCTTGCTATAGTTTCATAATAACAGTTAGGAGGGTTTGTGCCAGTATCTTTGCATATTAAAATTGCAGTTTACACGTAAAATAAGTGCTTAACTATATGATTTGTAAGGAGTAAACTGAGCAATCCAACAGTACCTTAAATTTCTTTATATGCAGATCAATCATCAGAGTAAAAGGGACTTGGCAGATAATTCAGTTTCTCTGCCTATAAGCAACTCTCTACCTAAACTAACATATATGTTAAAGAGCCAAGGACCTACAGGTTATTTAGTTCCCCAATAACAGATTTTCAAGTCCTTCGCTGTCCTTAAACTTCCAGCAGTTCCAATGACTTTCAGTTACTAGTAAACTAAAAATATAATCATTGCCCTCTCCCCTCCCTCTACATTGAAACCATCATATATCTGAAGAGCAGTAGTAAGAATCCATCAGGTATCTCTTCTCCTATCTAAATTATATATATATATTTTTTTCTCTTTTATTGCATACTTTCAAATTGTATGTTTTTCAAGGTATTATCCAAGAAAAATAGTTTCATGGGAATGGGTCAGTTAGACTAAAACTAATGACTTTATTGAAAGACTTCTCATATCTTTGACCAAATTAAGTAGACAGTATGAAATATCTTGTCAATATAAGCAGACATTTCTCACTTTAAAGTATAGTGATATGTCTTTAAATGTGTATATTCTTTTTGCTATAAAACACAAATTTTCTTTCTAGTTTCTTATTAATACCTTCCTGCCCTGTGAGCAGTTATGGTAATTTTTTAAATATTAGTAGGGATTTTTAATCACTAATAGGTCACTACTGGACACATCGTATTGCTTCCTTAACTCAGTTTTTCTCACGAGTATTTATTAGTAAATATTCTTTTTTGACTCTTTCATCGTAACTTCCTTTGTACCCAAGTATATCCTTATACATTTTTCCCAAGGTTGCAGAGTTCTAGCTACTATAATTCTATTTCCTAACTCTGGTTTGAGCTGTGCACTTACAATTCCAAACAGAATTGGGCATGAGCCTTTACATGTTTTAACATTTGTTGTTATTTCCATCAGAAAAGTATACAGGATAGACTCTATAATGAAAATATACAACTCTTTCAGTTTTTCACCAATAATGGCTAAATTTTAAGGATGCATGTAACTAAAGGCTCCTACATATTTAGAGTTTCTGTCTTTGTTCTCATTTGTAGTATGATTTAAGAAACTGCTTAGGAAAGCCAAAAAAAAAAAATTACTTCTAAATGCAATTCTTTGATGGGTCATTCCATTTTCTGACTGTCTCGACTCCTCCCCTGTCTGACAGCTGCCAAGGAAAGATGTGAAACTTGTCATTTTTCTTTCACCCACTGTGATAAACATGTGTTTTATTCATTTGTACTTCAATTCTTCTGTGAAACTGCTCAGGAAGGTACAATAAGAAAAATAGACTATAATGTTTTGTTGATAAAGACAATTATTCCTGCAGGAATAGAATAGCATTTTCCAAAAATGAGTTGATTCAACTATTTAACTTTAATTAAAAATAATGTGTCATTTTGTGATAGTTACAAAATTATCTTTTTTGAACATCAGGGCATAAAATAAGCTAGAAAAATAACATTATTCAGAACTACCAAAAAGTCATTATAATTTTGTATAGTTTTCATACAATCATTAGATCAAAAGTTCAGAGAATATTAAAAAAGGGTCACATTTAATACATTTAAACAGAGGATTTTAATAGAAAAAGTGAATATTATGCAACTTTCATGTAATAAAAAGACATAAATTTATGGCCAGAACTTATATAAGGATAAACCTGATGTAAAAATAGACTCTTGGATTTATTGATTATTACTGTTGAAAAGCAGTGAAAATATTGTTAAATCTACGGAAGAATGTATAAAAAGCTTTAGTAACTAAATGTAGTGAACATTAGACCATATGATTTATGTAACTTATTTAGGATTCACAAAACATTATGAAATAGATTTAAAATTCTCATTTTATGCATAAAGGGAGGAGTTTAAATATGTTTCCCAAAGGCACATATCTAATAAGCAGAGACTCTTATATTTAAAACTGTGTATAGCTCACTATGGAATCCATCTAATGTCCACTACATGACAAATATATAATCAAGAGAAAACACAGATGTCAATGACTTACATTTTATCAAACATACATAAGTGCTTAGTATATGTTTAATGATTCAATGAACTCTTATCTTTTTATGCAACAAAAATCATTGAACACACATGACAAGATAAATTTTAAAAGCAGGGAATATACTTGATGACAAAAACCCCAACACTGGGGATGTAGAGAATGACAAAGTCCGTGAACAGTACTGTGCTAGAGACTCAGGCAATGAAAAAGTGCAGGATCCTACTGAGTTTGTTTGTTTGTTTTAATTTTGTTTATTTTATTTTTTAAAGATTTGTATTTATTTATTACAGGGAGAGCACAAACAGGGGGAGCAGCAGAGGGAGAGAGAGAAGCAGGCTCCCCGCTGAGCAGAGAGCCCAATATGGGGCTAGGACCCAGAACTCTGGGATCATGACCTGAGCCAAAAGCAGATGCTTAACTGACTAAGCCACCCAGGCACCTCTCCTACTGAGTTTAGATTAAAATACACCTATTTGCTGACTCGTTAGCATGAATTAAACAAATAAGAAAACAAACAAAAAAACGTTTATTTCTGCCAGTTTTGATATTTAACATGTGTTCCTAGATATTGCATTATTTATTAGAAAAAGGGCAGTCTGATCCATTTTGGTGACCATAATCAAAGAGAATATTGATAATTTATGGATGCACACAAGGAAAGTTCCTAACGAAAAAGCTGAGGAGCTGTGGATGAGAGATCCTGTGTTGTAGCTTAATCAATTATTGGTCCAGATATCTCACTCTCCAAGGTAGTATTACATATTTGTAGTTTTGACACGTGTTCTTATTGGTCAGAATTTCCATCCCTACCGTTGGATTTGGGGTTTTGAAATGTGACTTGTTTTGGCCAATGACATATTAATGAATGTGACTTTAGTGGAACCTTGAAAAGGATGAGTTCGGGGTTTAACTATTGTGCACTGATGATTTGCAATAAAAACAGTACCCAAATAAGCAGTATCTCAGTATGGGTTACATGGGGCATTCCATATGCTCTGGGAAAATTCTGTTTCCAGAATGTTGTTCCAGAAATTCCAGAATAGGAGACATAAAGAACAGATTTGAATCCACCCTGAAGTTTAAAGCCTGAAATCCAGCCTATTCCAGTTGAGTTGTAACTGCCACACAGAACACTGAACATTAAATTATTATTTGAAATCATTTAAGTTTGCAACTATGGTAGAAGCTAACCACTACCATTGTTAATGATGCCTGTGATTGCTATGATTTAACATAATTTTTAGAAACCCACACATTTGAAGTTTAGGTAAAATAGGGCTTTCAAAGTGGCCATTTACTTTTTGGTGTACAATGGAATAAGATATTATTAAATACACCAAAAGGAATAATACTGAAAGAATAATTTCTTTGAAGACTGAGATATGATGATCAATAGATTTTGAATGCATGTTGGATCAATGCTTGACAGATGCCAGGGACTATGCTAGTGCTAGTCAGCAAGGTCTAAGACTCGGCCCGTCATACTTAGAATCTAAATTTCAATATCATGAAGAGCATCATCTTCCCTAGACTTTTCTGAACTAATTTACTAGTGTTTCCTATTACTCTCACATATCTTCTATATTTATTATAATTAATAGTTAAGACTATAAATCAACAACACAACCAAAATCCTGAATTCAGGGATAGAGAATTTGGTAAAGTAGCTAATTTTTCACAAAAGTATGTCATTTTTCTTCTTCAAATTTTTGAACTGGACACTGCCAGTTCTCAAGCTGACTTTTTAATGCTCTCATTTTCTGCAAGACAATACTTCCAATAAAAGTGTTAGGGACTAGGGACTCCTCCTGCTTCTCTTCCTAAGTCCCTGCCCTTGAGTTCTTACCTAGATCCACAGATTCAATTATGCCTCTATCAAACTAATTCCCATGTCTCTATTTTTCTTCTCTGTCCAATGATCATTTTTTCTACCCGCTCTTCCATTAGTTCCTCCATTCCTAAAACTTTCACTTTCAAGTTTTCTATCTCTGCTAATGGTACACAATTCTCCCTATCACAAAGGTTTTAAACCAAGTATTAATCTTTGATGATACATGGTTGAAACAAACAAACAAAAATGTGTAGTCCTGTAGAATTTATCAGTAAAAATTGTATCCTTTCTAGTCAGTCTCCTCTTTTCTGTTGCCCTACACTCTCTTGTATCTGGATTATATCTCATTTAAACCACTACTAGAGCTTTTTAGCATGCAGTCAGTTCCCTGCAGCTATGAACCATCTTATATTCCCCATTAGATCAATCACCTTAAAATTGTGGGACTCTATAGAAAGAGACTTATTTTCAGTGTCTCCTGGTAGCCTATTAAGGCAAGTACATAGACCAGATCTTGGCACTCGGGATATCCTTAATTTTAATAAACCTGTCTAAGTATAAATGATTTTTTGTTAATCCTTATTTATCTTCATTACTAGAATATACTTTGTGTTACCTTGCTTTGGAAACTTGCTGATATTATTTCCTCAATTTACAGTGGCCCTCCACTCATTCCCATCTCTTTAATTTTTTTCCCAGTTTTTCAAAGGTATTTCACACATTACATATTGTCTATAAAGCCTTTGCTCTTCTCTCTAATACAAGCTAATAGAGTATCGCTTAATGTGGTTCCTCATGACTTTGAACCACAATAGCATTCATGATATCCAGTTAGATATTATAATTACTCTGATAATTACTTTATATCTTTACAAGGGCAGGGACATTGCCTTATTAATTTAAAAAAATACACTAAATCCTCTACATTTGTTAGCATGCATCTCATATCACTGTAGTTCAGTGCATTATTATTGAATTTAAATTAAAAAATAATCTAGCAGCTATAATTCTACATACTAGATTTTAGCTAAATTAAAAGTAATAATAATAACTTGCATTTATTGAGGGTTTACTATGTGCTTGGCACTTTTATAAATTTGAACAATACTAAGAGTTTGGTTGTATGACTTAATCACCTTTCACACATGAGGAATCTGAGGTAAATATAGTAAAGTAAATTTACTTGCCCAAGATAGTACTTCTAATAAGTGGCCAAGAAGGCACAGAAATGGAAGTTACAAGGACCTACAGCCCATGTTCTTCGTGTTTCTCACAACATAACTGATGCTAAGTAATCCAAAAAATATATGAACTAATAGGGAAGGGTGCTCGGTGGTCCAGTGGTTCTTTACACATTTAAAGTGACTAGGCATTGGGCACCTGGGTGGCTCAGTTGGTTAAGCGACTGCCTTCGGCTCAGGTCATGATCCTGGAGTCCCGGGATCGAGTCCAACATCAGGCTCCCTGCTCAGCAGGGAGTCTGCTTCTCCCTCTGACCCTCCTCCCTCTCATGCTCTCTGTCCCTCATTCTCTCTCTTGCAAATAAATAAAATCTTAAAAAAAAAATTAAATAAAGTGACTAGGCATTGTGAATAAATCTAATGAAGCTAGGTAAATATGCATATATGTGGGAAAATTCATCATCTTTTCCAGGAATAGATATTTTACAAAAGTAATAGCCTAGTAAGAGTGTTATTTATTTGTATTCTATGCAATCATTAAGCATTTATTTTACTATGCATAGCAAAGTAAAATTACCTCATGCAAGGATCAGCAAACAGCAGTGTGTAGGCAGAGAATATGTAACAGAGACCATATGTGGTCTAAAATCCTGAAACATTTACTATTTGTCCTTCTACAGAAAATATTTCCTAATCCCTGCTGTAGAGTTGGTTCTAGGTGAAAACCAACATCCCTGATGAACATAAATGCAAAAATCCTCAACAAAATATTAGCAAACCAAATGCAATGATACATTAATCACACACCATGGTCATATACCATGATCCTCTCAATTTATTCTACGGATGCAAAAATAATTCAATATTCACAAATAAATCAACATGATACACCACATTAACAAAATAAAGGATAAAAATCATATGATCTTCTCAATAGATGCAGTAAAACCATTTGACAAAATTCAATATCCATTTATGATAAAAATTTTCAACAAACAGGGTATAGAGTGAATGTACCTCAATATTATATAATCCATCTATGGCAAACTAACAGCTGATATACTCAACAGTGAAAAGCTATAAGCTTTTCCTCTAAGATCAAGAACAAGACAAAGATGCCCACTCCTGCCACTTTCAATCAACACAGTATTGGAATTTAGGCAAGAAAAAGAAATACAAAACATGCAAATTGGAAAGGAAGTAAAACTGTCACTATTTGAAGATGACATGATACTATATATGGAATATTCTGCAGACTGCACCAAAAAAAAAAAAAAAGCCAGAACAAATAAATAAATTCAGTAAAGTTGCAGGATACAAAATTAATATACAAAAATCTGTTGTGTTTCTATACACTAACAATGAACTACCAGAAAGAAAAATCAAGAAGCAATCCCATTTATAATTATATAAAAAAAATACCTAAGCATAAATTTAAGCAAGGAGGTGAAAGACTTGTACACTGAAAACTAAGACACTGATGAAAGAAACTGAAAACAAACAAACAAACAAAAACAAACACAGAAATAATTGGAAATGTATTCTGTGCTCATGGAATGGAAGAATTAATATTGTTAAAATGTTCATATAGGGGCACCTGGGTGGCTCAGTCGTTAAGCATCTGCCTTCTGCTCAGGTCATGATCCCAGGGTCCTGGGATCAAGCCCCGCATCGGGCTCCCTGCTCAGCGGGGAGCCCGCTTCTGCCTCTCCCTCTGCCTGCCACTCTGCCTACTTGTGCTCTATCTCTCTCTCTGTCAAAAAATAAATAAGATCTTAAAAAAAAAATGTTCATACTACTCAAAGCCGTCTACAGATTCAATGAAATCCCCATCAAAATTCCAATGGCATTTTCACAAAACTGGAACAAATGATTCTAAAGTTTGTATGGAATCATAATAGACCCCAAATAGCTAAAGCAATCTTAAGAATGAACAACAAAGCTGGAGCCATCATACCCCCTGATTTCAAACTATACTACAAAGCTATAGAAATCAAAATAGTATGATACTGGCATACAAACAGATACATAGATCAGTGGAACAGAATAGAGAGTCCAGAAATAAACCCATGCATATTTGGTCAATCAATTTACAATGAAGGAGGCTAAGGTATACATTAAGGAAATAATATAGTTTCTTCAATAAATGCTGTTGGAAAACTGGATGGCCACATGTAAAGAATGCAACTGGACCACTACCTTACCCATAAACAAAAACTAACTCAAAATGGATTAAAGGCTTGAATGTAAGACATAAACCCATAAAATACCTAAAAGAAAACATAGGCTGTAAGTTCCTTAACATCAGTCTTAGCAATGATTTTTTTGGATCTGATCCAAAGGCAAGGGAACAACACCAAAAATCAATAAATGGGACTATTTCAAACTCAAAAGCTTCTGCACAGCAAAGAAAACCACCAACAACTACATCAAACCATCAATAAAATGAAAAGGCAATCTACTGAATGGGAGAGGATATTTATAAATCTTATATCTGATAAGGTATTGATATCCAAATATTCAGAGAACTCATAGAACTCAGTAATAACAACAAAAACAATCTAATTTTTAAAAAGTATCTGAATAGACATACAATGACCAACACATACATGAAAAGATGCTCAACATCACTAATCATCAGGGAAATGCAAATCAAAACAACAATAAGATACTACCTCACAGCTGTTAGAATGGTTAGTATCAAAAAGACTAGATATAACAAGTTTTGGCAAGGATGTAAAGATAAGGGAACGTTGGTGCACTTCTGAAAAGGATGTAAATTGGAACAATCACTAGGGAAAATAGTGTGGAGTTTCCTCAAAAAATTAAAAAAATAAATAGAACTATTCTATATGATCCAGCAATTCCATCTCTGGGTCTCTATCCAAAGGAAAAAAAAAAAAAAAAGATACCTTACCCCTATGTTCACTGCAGCATTATTTATAATTGCTAATATATGGAAACAATCTAAGTGGCCATTGATATATGAATGGATAAATAAGATGTAATACACACACACACGCAACCACACACAATGGGATACTACTCAGTCATAAAAGGGAATACAATCTTGCCATTTGTGACAACATGGATGGACCTGGAGAGTGTTATGCTAAGTGAAATAAGACAGAATAAGACAAACACTACTGATTTCACTTGTAAATATAATCTAAAAAAACACCACACAACAAAACCCAGAGTCACAGATACTGAGACTAGAGTGGGGAGAGGGGCAAAAGTGGTGAAAAGATCAAGAAGTACAAACTTCCAGTTATAAAATAAAATAAATAAGCCATGGATATATAATGCACAGCATGGAGAATATAGTCAATAATATTGTATTAACTTTGTGTGATTCCAGATGGTAACTAGACTTATTGTGATGATCAGTTCACAATGTATACAAATGTTGAATTACTATGTTGTATAAATGAAACTAATATAATATTGTAAGTCAATTATACTTCAATAAAAAGTGACTTTATATGCTTGTGAAGAACCAGTAATAATGTTATAATACATTGTAAGCCATTGAGTCTGGGACTCCAATCTGATTATACTGTCTACAGATCTTTAAAAGTTAGTATGAATGACAACTAAATCTAATAAAATCTAATCTGAGCAAGGAATTATTGAGTTTTCCAAATCCATTAAGAAACCTAATGGCCATGTGTTGTGAACTAAGGCAAATTGAGTAATCTAATTTTGCTTTTTAAATGAGTCAGGTCAGTGTTATCTTCAAAAACTTCTTTTTCAATATTAACTTTAAAAAGCCACAATTATAAGCATCATTATATTATAAAAGTATTGCACCAAGATTACTAAATTTCTGATCTTTAATTTGAAAAGGGATCACTGTACACTAGCAAAAGTCAAGACTAAGAGCAGGGTGCACTTGGCAGGGTGATAGCCTATGCATCTGGCAAAAGCCCACAAAGAAGTGCAAGAGGAAATAAAAATAATGCAAAATTTCCAGAAATATCCATAAAGTATATTAAGTTAGGCTTCCTTGGAAAAGTTTATTTTTCTTTTATTTTCAGCTTTTTTTATTGTGTTTTTCTATTTTTCGGTGATCTCTAATAACAACCTAAATTTGCCACTTCAATAAAGAAAACATATCTGCCTTTGGGAGGCTTTCCTAGATAATAATACAGTGACAATTCTCCCAATGCAACTTTAATTTGAATCTCAATGCAGCAAAAGGGATTTTTGAAAACACCACACCATGCCTGATATATACTTATTTACAGGACAACACCCAAAGTGCCTATGTGCTTATGCTCCCATGCAGATTTTTCTATCTCCCCTTCAGTGAATCATCCAGAAACATGTTAAACATCATTATAATTATACTGTGATGGGCACTAAAGAAAAACATGATTCCTTGTTACCAGTAGTTTGTAGTTTACTGGATGATACTAAATATTAACATAACTACAAAAGCTAATATTATAGGAGCGGTGGTTGTGAAAGTATATATTTTAAAGCATATTTCATAAACATCTAATCCATTCTTAAGACTTTAGGGAAATGCCCAAAAAAAGTCATTCAAGCTGAGACATGAAGCATGAGTAAGAGTCCATCCAATAGATAAGTGAGAGTATTAGAAAAAAAATTAGACATGGAGAAGAAATTGTACAAAAGACTAGCTATCTCAAAAAGTGAACAGAGTAGATCTTAACTGTTCTCACCTCACACACAAAAAAATAATCATTATGTGACATGACAGAGGCATTAGCTAACACTATAGTGGTAATCATACTGCAATATGTAAATATATCGAATCAATACATTGTCCACCTTAAACTTAAACAATGTTATGTATGAGCTATATCTCAAACAAAAAAGAGTTGATTATGGCTGGAGGTTAGATTCAAATTGGGAGATGGGTACAGTGAAAAAGATGAGGCTAGAGAAGGAAGGAGAATCAGGCTGAGAAGATGATCACTTATCCTTCAGCTAAAAGAAGCAGCTGAAAAATATTCACAAGGACTAGATATAACCATATTTACACATGAAAATGCTGACTTGGTCTGCAATGAGATCATTTTTTTTTTCTCTTAGAGGTGGGAAAATTAGAAGTGAATATACTATTAAAACAGACCACTGCCATAAAAAGTGTGGTGAAATTTACATAAGCAAATGAGCTAAAATCAATATTAGGAGGAAACAACCTCATTTTTTTATTATCATATATTCAAGCTTTCTTTTATCATATCTTCTCACCATTCTGAAAAATATCTTGGTTGGATCCCATACCTTCCCAGGCACTTTAGGTGCTAAAGAACAATACCCTTTTCAACATGAAAAAGTTCATTCTAATATCAAAATATCACCCTCACCCAAATAAATCTTTGCTCGCCTAGCTTCTCTTATCCAATAAATTCTCCAATAGTGGGGAGATAGGAACAGTCATACTCTTCCCCCAGGTTTTAAATAAATGAAGGAAGGAATGGTAAGGCATTAAAAACAGTTCTACTTAACCAGTGTTGCTATAATCTGTTGTAGGTACAACCAATGTCTACAGGACAGATGCTTGAATGCTGTTCATTTCCCTAGAGGTTTGCTTTGAATATTCAGAGATATCTCTAGCCATGTCCCCAAGACCTACTCCTTGCTGCGCATTTCCTAGCATGGGAATGACAGTTACACAGCATTAGAGTTACTCTCTTTCATCATTCCTCTATTAGGAAAGGATCTAAAAAAATAAACCACACCCTCCAGCTTTGCCGTGCAAAGCAGTCCTCTTGAGAAGAGTCTGTTAAAGATGGCTTAAATCTAATCCTCTCAGATTGAGATTAAGGAAGGAGGTTGGAGGGTAGGGATGTGCACACTGGTACTCTAAACACTCTTTCTGAAAAATCCTCTTATTTTCCCCATAAATTATTTCATTTTTTTATCTAGCCTGAAGGATGATGATAGGCTAGGGGGCTTTCATTAGCAAACACTACAAATGGTGTGTTTACCATCTCATTTTAGAAAACGAGAGTAATTATTTTACCCATTTTCAATAGCATTGGGGATCATCTTAAAGTGAGACAAGTATTGAAGACTTACTTCACATCTCTATCATAAGGAAGTGCTGTCAGAGATTCAGTTATCTTTAGGATATATAATCAGTAAGATTTAATGAAGAGGTTTGGAGTGAAAGATAAGAAGTTAAGTCTGACGGAATGAAATAGGGGGGACAAAAGACACAGTGTCAAGGAGCTGGTGCTCGTTCCTTAACTAATGTTACTGCCATCAGAGAGTGAAGTACCTGAAAACAATGAAAATAGCTTGAACAGTATGTGCACACTTGTGTGTAACATTTGAACATTGCAAAAAATAATCATAACAGATTCCAGAAGTGACAAAAAATATTGACAAGAGTATTCTCTTTAGAGTGATTTAACTTTGTAGTGGTGTTTTCAAAACCAATGAAAGCAATGCTCTTTTTCTTTTTCGTTTTTTCTCCACCCACCCCCCCGGCTTTTTTTTAAGCAATACTCTTTCTGAAACTAAACTTGGTGGTAGGATACAAATGTAGGTTATAGATGTCAGACATGAAATTGACCAGATAGATGGTGGGCACACAGTATACTGCATATAAGCAGAATCCCACTCCTAATTTTACAACCATGAAATACGTACATCAGAATTTGCATTTATATTTATCGACAGAATATTCCACTCAAAGAAACATCCTCCCACACACGCACACACAGAAAGGTAGTACCCAGGATCCTCTTTCTCTAAGAATAGGTGAACACATATTTTTAAAGACAGAAAAATTAATTTTAAATAAACTATGAATTACATAAACACTTGAATTCATTTTTAAAATGCTATGTGAAAAACTATATAACTTGGCCTTAAAACTATGCTGCTTCTTTTTTAATATGTTTGCTTAAAATATTTCAGGCTACAAAGGAAAAAAATCTGAAGTCCAAAAGGAGTCCTATGGAAGCTCATAGATATGATAGTTAAATAACATAAAACTTATTCTATGTAAAATAATTTTATTGCAACTGTAGTTTTCAGAAATAATTTTAGGAGAATAATTGGGATTGAGTTATTTACTTATTGGTTTCTCATGGAAGATATCAAGTTAACAAGAGTTGTTGGGTTGGGCAGGCAATATTTAGAAATATAAGGATAATAATTAAGGTCCCCCCACTCTGCTACCAACACTAATGGAAACATTATTGTATCTGGAAATGCATATATATTAAAGAGGTGATTATATTAAACATACATTTAATATAAGCATATTAAATATTTTTAGAAAATGTTGGATATTATGTAGTATAATTAGTAAGAGGCATATATAATTCAGAAATAACATTTGTTACACAGCTGATCCTTTAACACAAGTTTGAGCCACATGAGTCCACTTAATATGTGGATCTTTTTTCAATAAATACAGTACAGTATGGTAAATCTGCTTTCTCATGATTTTCTTAATAACACTTTCTTTTTTCTAGCTTACTTCATTGTAAGAATACCGTATATAATGCATATAACATTAAAAATGTATGTTAATTAACTGTTATTGGTATGGCTTTCCTAACAGTTCTATTAACAGACTATTTTGAGGGAGTCAAAAGTTATATGCATCTTTGACTGCCCTGTGGCTTGGTACCCCTAGCCCCCACATTGTTCAAGGGTCAGCTGTATTTATTACCTTTATATTTTCCTATGCATATATTTTTTAAAAACGAATGTAATGCATATTCACTTATAAATCCAGTTTTCTTTCCTAATCATTAAATAGTCATAAAAATGAAAATAATAGTCATACAGTATTCCATGTTACATATGTACCATACTATTTTTTAAATTTTTTTTTTTTAAGATTTTTTTAATTTATTTATTTGAGACAGAGAGAATGAGAGAGAGAGAGCACATGAGAGGGGGGAGGGTCAGAGGCAGAAGCAGGCTCCCTGCCGAGCAGGGAGCCCGATGCAGGACTCAATCCAGGGACTCCAGGATCATGACCTAAGCCGAAGGCAGTCGCTTAACCAACTGAGCCACCCAGGCGCCCACATATGTACCATACTATTTTAATAATTCCTTTATTATTTATTATAATTAATAATTTTCCAACCTCCCTTATCACAATGAATACTGTAATGAGCCCTCTTATATATGAATTTTGTGCCTAGCTTTAATACTTTCACAGAGTACATGTGTAGAAATATAAAAACTTAAGGTTCTTAAGCTGAATACTGCTCACCAGAAATACACCTTAATTGACACATACAACCACAGATGAATGAAAGTTCTCTTTTTCAAAAAATGCTTAGCAAAACTGGAAGATTTTCTTTTTCTTTTTAATTTTATGATTGTGAATTTCAAAGCGGAAAAGCTGAAGCTATTTTTTAAGGAGGGTGAACAATCCTGCAATAATTGTAGGTTCTGAATATTCGCAGAACAGAGGCATGGGTAAGGACCAGTAGGGCAGTTAGAACTGTCACTGATGAAGGAAGGTAATGATTTCAGTGGGAAAGCCAGAGCCTAGGTACCCTGGTGCAAGTCAGAGATTAGCCTAAGGCATCCCAACCTAAGATAATGCGGATGGTGAGTTCAAAGATTTACTTTTTCTTTGGTTCTGCTACAGAAAATAAGAGTTTAAGTAATGATTGATAATAGCATATCTGAAGACATTTTTTAACTTCTTTAAATACTGAAAGAGTATATATTACCCATAAATACAAGCTCAACAGTATTTCTCAACTTCAGTGCCTGAATATTACTAGAGAAGCTTATTAAAACTTCAGATTCTTGATATACAACAGTTGGAGATTCCGCTTGAATTATATGGGAAGGCAAGGTGAGTGGGCCCAAGATAACAAAATCCAAGATTCTGAAACAAGTGGTTAAGAAGTCAAATTTTAATGAAACACTAAGACAAAGAGATCAATCAAAACATACTCTGCTCTGATTGGGTACCTGGGTGGCTCAGTCAGTTAAGTGTTCAACTCTTGGTTTCGGCTCAGGTTGTGATCTCAGGGTCATGAGATTGAGCCCCATATGGGGCTCTACCGCTGAGCATGGAATCTGCTTAAAACTCTTTCTTCCTCTCCCACTGCTCTCCCACCTCTCTCTCGAAAAAAAAATAATAACAAATAAATAAATCTTTAAAAAAACATTCTGTTATATTGATAAGTGCATGTTATAGAAAAGGAAAGTTGACTGGATTATGCAAAAAACTAAGGTTTGGCCATTCACCAAAAAAGATATGGGGGCTATTCTAATTGAAGATTCATGTCTAAAATAGATTCAGTCTCTCTGTATATAACTCTACAAACACAAGTATCAGAAGAGATAGTACAAATTACCCAGGCATAGAAAAATCTTTCACACAGTTTCTTTCTTATAAACCATCAGGGTTATGAGCTTATGAAATGACACTGTTTTAACTTGAGCTATATATTCGAGTAGCTTTTCTCTGTCTCTTTACTTCATATTTGTTGCTTAACCTTACATCCTTATTGTAACTAAGACTTTTTTTTTAAGATTTTATTTATTTATTTATTTATTTGATAGAGAGAGACACAGTGAGAGAGGGAACACAAGCAGGGGGAGTGGGAGAGGCAGAAGCAGGCTTCCTGTGGAGCAAGGAGCCTGATGTGGGACCCGATCCCAGGACCCTGGGATCACGACCTGAGCCGAAGGCAAATGCTTAACGACTGAGCCACCCAGGCACCCCAGACTTTTTTTTTTTTTTTTAAGTAGTTTCCACACTCAGGCGGAGCCCAACACGGGGCTTGAACACACAATTCTGAGATCAAAACCTGAGCTGAGATCAAGAGTCGGACACCCAGCCACTGGAACCACCCAGTGCCCCTATTGTAACTAAGATTTTTAAAAGAATATACCACTTTATATAAATCTTTAAAACTATGCCTTTAGTAAGTAACAAAAGCTATTTAGCCATATAGATCTTTCATGTATAGCATAAAAATAAATTCTACAAAAATGATATTCTACTTTTCAGTATCAATTAATGTCATGATAGTCTTACAGGAATACCTAATTCAGAAACATTCTCATTTTTAACTCTCCCAAAATGAACCTAACAAAAGGAGTACTGAGTATGCTTGCATTGTAGAAGTGTTGACAGTGTTCCAGGTGGAGTGTGGATAAGCTCCAGCTGAAAGCAGAGGGACCCTCAACATTCTATATGATCACGTCTTTAAGCCCTGGCAAGGAAGAGACTGCAAGTGCTACATGATGAATAGCTGTTAAATACATAGTTTATCCTCTTGGCCACTTATTTAATTTTTTTGAAGTAGGTATTTATAAAAGTGTACCTAAAATACATATAATGATCTACAGTTTATTTTCTTAAGTTTTTATTTAAATTCCAGTTAGTTAACATACAGTGTAGTGTTAGTTTCAGGTGCACAATACAGTGATTCAACACCTCCATACATCACCCGGTGTTCATCAGCACAAGCATCCTCCTTAATCCCCTTCTCCTATTTAACTTATGCCCCCACCCACCTCCCTTCTGGTAATGATCAGTTTGTTCTCTAGGGGTATGAGTATGTTTCTTGTTTTACCTCTTTCTCTCTTTTTCCTTTTTGCTCATTTGTTTTGTTTCTTAAATTCCACAGATGAGTGAAATCATATGGTATTTGTCTTTCTCTGACTTACTTCGCTTAGCATAATGCTCTCTAGCTCCAGTTTAAAATGTACATTCATATCCATGAACTTACTGATTTTTACAGCCTTCGTGTAAGGTACAATAATTATATATCTTACACATAGGAAGTATGTGACAAATATTGTGGAAAACAGGACTTGATCATTAAACAGCTAGCGAGTGACAGAATTGCTCTTAAGTGCCTCTCTGTTATTAAATTTAGGAACTGTAATGATCAGACTGTGTAGAAGAAAAGAGTAGATACACACTCACCACTGTACCATGCTGCTAGAAGTATTGGCCAAAATTTAATGTTATCTAGGAAAGATGGTAAAACATTTTCTTTCAGGATAGGAATAATTCTGACAACTTAACTCTGAGAAACCACCATTCTGCAAATAGTGATGATTTTCAGTATTAAATTGACAAGGGTATTATTTAGGAATATTTGAGCTTGTGTCAATATTCTTATTAGGAAGTTATCACCAGCAATCTTTATCTTAAAATTAAAAAAAAAGATGGAAAAAATACAAAGAAATAATTAGTTTCTAAATAGTTTGTAACAAAATTACATTTCTTGTAAAAGAATTTGAAGTTTCAATTTTATCAGATCCTTTCCAGTACTGGGTTCTTAATTTTTCAGTTACCTCCAGTTTTCAATGAAGAATATGTAATCCATTCTTATTTAGATTTTTATTTCTCTAAATTCTTAGGAGGTTATACTTTACTGGAAATGTACAAGTACATAAAATTTAAATTTCTGAAAAATGTTAGTGCTAGCATTTTTAATATAAAAATACATCGTTCTACTAAACACTTTAATACCCTATTGTTCATCTTTATCCTTCAATTTTAAGGTGTAGGTTTTTACTAGGTTTGGAATTGAAAATAAGAATTGGGCCTATATTAATGTAATAATCTAATTTTATGCTAATTTTTATTTTTATTAACTTCCATTTCCATTAAGCCTTTAAAATTGTAAGCTTCTTTCAGCACTTTCAATATCTAAAAGTTTAGATATCTAAATAGTTGCTTAAATATTTAGCAACCTAAATATTTAATATTTGCTTACTCTTTAAATATTTGTTTAAAAATTCCATTTTTTAAGATTTGTGTTTATTTTTTAAAGGTAGTATGTCACTATATGTTAAACTCAAATTTAAATAAAAACTTGAAACATTAAAAAATGGTAGTATGGAAATAAGAAAAAAGATTTTATATTGTTTTAAAGATCTTATTTCAAGTTCTTACTTTTTTGTCAATACAGGTATATTCATTTGACAGTTATCCATATACAGGTGGTCTAATGTTACTATTTACAAACAGCATCCGGAACTGAAATGCTTATTTATGCCCTTTATTAGCTGTTCAGGTTTTGGCAAGTTCAACCACTCTTTGGTTCAGATTTTTCATCTACACATAAGGATAATAATAGCAAATATAAAAGAGGATCGTTGTGAGAATTCCAGACATGCACAGTCCTTAGCAGTGAGTCTCAACCTATGGTCCTTGGACATTATGTATTAAAATTGCCTGAGGATTATTGTGAAAAATACCATTCCTACCTTAACCTCCTGAAGAGACTCATTTCTCTCTCCCTTTCTTTATCTCTCTCTCTCCCTCTCTGTCCTCATCCCCCCCACTTCCCCAGTCCTTGCAGGTACCTTGATCATGGACTTCTAACCTCCAAAACTTTGAAAAAAAAAAAAAACTTCTGTTGTTTAATCCACCCAGCCTGTGGACAGACTATACTCAGCTAACATTAATAAAAATATATTAATTTTAGGCAAAGCAGATTTCAGAACAAGAAAATTTATCAGTGATACAGAGGGGTATTACATAATGATAAAGGAAACAATTTCTCCAAGAAAACATAACTATCATGAACACATATGTACCTAACATCAGAATACATGAAAATAAAACTGACAAAACTTCAAGGAGAAATAGGTTATTTCTGGGTGATGGGGTTTCCTTAGCTGTATTTTTTAAATCACACACAAATTCTTTGTCGATAGGGGTGAATGATATGAACCATTACATTGGAAGAATTTTTTTATCTAAAAATAGTGATTTTTTTCTCAAATACGACAGTTTTTTATTGTCAAATCCCTCTAAGTAATAAAAATTAGGAAGCAAGAACCAAGAAAAGTTATAATGCATAAGCTCCATTTGAAATGGCTTATTTTATAACATTGAAAATGTATCAGATCATTTCTCTAATAGAAGGTTATCCTAAAATTAGTTCACGACTTTGCTAGAAAAGAATTATTTGTTAGCTTCAGGGCAGGGGCTTTCAAGACACATGTATATTAAAAAATTATTTAGAAGAGTAACAGTAATGTGTTATTATTTTTTAAAATACCTAGCATTACATCAGAACTCAAATCTGGAAAACATTAATGATAAGAGATGCAGAAAATCTTGTTTCAACTTTTATTGTTTGTATATTATTTTACTTGCAATTTACCTTCATGTATGTTCATACATTTTTAAAAAGTCAATTTGGGGAGGAAAAAGAAATTCTTTCCCTGACTTACTTCATTCCCCTCACCCCTAACAAAAAAATAAAAAGTTAAAAACAAAAATTTTAAAAAAGCAACAACACTCCTCCCTACTTTTCAGAGTCTACTCTTTCCTTCTACAAATAGACTTTAACCCTTTTCAAGTGCAGTAAATCCACTTAGCATCATCATTCCTGTTTTTCATATTTTGCTCATTATCTCCATCATTAAAATGAAAGGTCTTGACCTGCCGGTGGCTCATGAGCAAAGTGTCCTGTTAGAGGTGAGAAGATCCGTTGGATGGTGAAGAGGAGGAGGAAGGAGGATGGCACAAAGGCAAGCTACATGCCACCTTTTAATTACTTAAAATCTTAAGCAAGTTTGGAAATCCTAAACTTTCTGCTGTTTAGTCTGGGCCATGAATACTCCCAACTTCTCATATTAGAAAAGGAGAATGGATATATTGTTTTACTTTTCTCATTTTAAGGGAATACGAGTGACAACTTTTTGACAAAGAATCATCCCCAAAAAACCACTGCTGGCCAACCATATCCATATGATCTCTTAATACTTGTAAATTATTGTAAACAATTTTGTGTTATGATGTGAGGGCAAGAAATCATATCACATGGAATACTTTTTAAGCATTTTATTTTGTACTACGTATATTAAATAATTCAAACTTTCCCTTCTTCCCTCCTGCCCATATTCCACGCCTCTCTCCATTTTTCCTTTCTGTGAATTGCTTTCAATACATTTGTGGACTTGTCAAATTCTAATTCCTTGAGCTATTGTTTGCAATGTTATGTTATTTTCTACAAAAAGCTCTGAAACCATGTCCCATTTCCAGAATTCTAACACCTGTTATGTCCCCAGTGTTCTCAGGTCAAGTATGTCCTTCACATCACTTTCTAATCCTCTAATTCTTTAAACTGAGAAAGCACATGAGACAATACAGCACTCAGATGTACTTCAACTACAGCTTCCCCTACGAATTATAATCATGCAAACAATATTCCCAGGAATGACTTGTGCTGCTCACTTGTTTTCTGGTGGTGGTGAACATGCTTGCTGAATGCGGGGCCCATTTTCTTTTACTGCTGGTCTAAATCAGACTTACATCTCTGAGTTTAACAATCCTAGGAAAGTTTGTCTTTTTCTCTTTACTCTTCATGTATCAAGAGAAACCTGATGAGCCTTTCTTACATGTCATGTGCAACCCTGAACCACATCCCATCTTCGCATTGTTCTTGAAGAAAAGTCAATTTAAAAGTATAATTTTACTAATTATTCTCATCAGAATAAATGTTATGCCTCTATTTTATTTATGTCATTACTCAAATGCTGTATGTTCAGTTATAGATGAACAAAAGAACAAATTACCTGTTTTCACATTGGACAATTAGAATTTTATTAATTGTACCTTACTTTCTTTGCTTCTAAAGAAACTACATTTCAGTCATGACCCACTTTTCACTCTATTTTTAATTGACAGTGTTATTTTCTTTCAATTAAATTGCAGTCACAAAGCACCTGAGGGAGAAGTCTAAATAATCTATGGTAACCTGATTATAGATGGTTATAATCATTTGGCAACGTGCATTATTTTTGTTATTTCTGAACATGGAAAAAAATGAACAGAGAACCTAGATGATACAATGGAAAGATGGAGATGTGTTTATCTACCTCCTTGTCTTTTCTTTCTTTTGCCTTCTCTCAAAAGCGATAGAACACTGCTAATATTACAGATATGTATATCAAGGCAAGGGAAGTAAAAGCATATTTACTCAAAAGACAAATGCATCAAAAGACAAAAGAGCTAAATTTACTGATAGGCAAACCACAAAAATACTAATATTTAGTAAAATGAGAAAACATTTTCAACCATAATACTATTAAAATGTATGTCTTTACAATCAGTGAGATTTTTTTTTTAAATAAAAATGACTAGAGTAAAATGTGGCAAACTCAGTACTTCCATTCATGGCTTAAGGAATGGTATATAGATATAAACTCTTCTGATAACAAGTTTAAAGAATATATCAAAAGGTTTAAAAATAACCATATTCTTTTTCTCAGCATTTTGTAAAATCTTATCATGAAGACTTACGTATGTGCAAATATCATTTAATAAGACTTTCATATTTAAATATATACATACCTACATATACTTTTAGGGGAAAAGAATGAAAGAATACTAGACAAAAGGTAGAATTAATTAAAATGCTTCCATTAGATAGGACAGTATGTGGCTATTTAAAGTAGGTTTTCTGACATTAGTTACAGAAGAAACTATCATGGCTTAATTTAATTACCATCTTCAGGTTATAAATTCAGCATATGATCTCAGCTAAAAGATATATGTATTAACAAACTTAAACAGAGGGAAGTGGTAAGAAATACATATGCATTGTAACGGTGGCTTTCTAAATAATGGGCTTCTGGATGCTCTAATTTTTTTTTCCTCTTTTTAAATCCACAGATTATAAAGCATTTAGGAACCTCGCATTAAATTCTTAAATTTGTTAAAGGCTGTCAGTAAAATACCTATAATAATTTTGTATGGTGACAGATGGTAACTATACTTGTGATGAGCATTTCATAATATATATATATATATAATTGCCAAATCACTACCTTGTACAGGTGAAACCAATATAATATTGTACATCAACCATACTTCAATTAAAAATTAAAATGAAATACCTATAGTTACATAACAAAGGGCCTTGTTCTCTGCATATCTTGAACTTTTCTATTTAAATTAATGAGAACTCTCCACCAAATTTTAGACTGGTTTAGCTTTTTAGCTTTTATTTAGGATTATTTTACAAGGTCTTCTATATGTATGTAAGAATCATATTATATATCTTTAGAAGAATAACAGAGAAGCATTATAGTACTCTAGCAAAATACTTGGTTTGATGATTAGGGAGATGAGGATTTAAACTGTCCCTATGTCCTCCAGAGTTACACTAAAACTTTCAGAGCCAGGCACTTCCTATTTAAAATAAGAAAATAGCACATGCTTCATATCTTATACTACTTAATACAATCTAGAAAAAATATCTGGTAAAAAAAATGTAGATATATATGTGCTAGCTGGTATTTTGTTTCTGTTATAATAATCTGTAGAAAACATTAATGTTTATTTTCAAACCATGGTGCTCTGATTCTACATATTTGGTATCAAACTAGTAAATTAAGTTGGAGATAAACACATACACATTAAATAAATAGAAGCTGTAGTAGTCCCTTTGGTATTTTTGATATCCAGGGCAACGTTAATGTATGTAAGCAGGTAGAGGCCTTTGAAAGTATTAATAAAGTGATAGACCAGAGTTTCAAACACAAAGGCATATTTAAGTCACAAATAGAATGGGATGTTTTATAACTACATCTCTAACTACTTCACAAAATGATTATTGATTGAATTTCACACCTGCAAGGATTTTAGATGTGCTTAGTTTAACAATGGATGCATGGTATACATTTATGAATCACCTAAAACTATTCTCACTCTTAAAAAATGAAGTTAAAGTGTAGTGAATAGTTCATATTAAAGCTGTCTTTAAAATATTATAAATACAACATAATAACAGATTAACAAGACATGGTTTCTTCTCCTTGATCTATATGGAAAAACTTTCATTTACTATTAATCTCTGTTTGTTTTAGAGTGTTATTCTTCAAAAGGCACTTACATCAGATCTTACCCTCTAAGAACAATATTGTTAGAAGAATGTTTTTGATGCTGTTTTGATAATCAATTAATAATATATGTTAAAAATAAGTATTTTAGAAAAGATGGTACAGCAAAATTTTCTTTAATATTTTTCCTCTCTAAAATAAAACAAAACAAAAAATAACAAAAAACAAACAAAACAAGGGGAGGAGGAAGAAAACAGAGCAAAAAACAAACCTTTGTACCTAATGATGTCAGGAACCATCGTGATAAGTGGTATAAAGGACAACCAAGGCTGGAGGATGGCAGGGAGAGCACCTGCCTCAGCAGATCCTAAGCAAAGTCAGCAGAAATGAGAACTCTGTAGCCAACATTAGCCAAGCTGTTTTCCATGAAACGCCTTACTGACATGATGATTAAGAACAGGGATCCAGGAGCCAGAGAGATCATAAATTAAATAAATAAATAAATAAATAAATAAATAAATAAATAAAATAAGGCAGATAAAAGGGAATTAAGGAAGGAAGGGAGAAAGGAAGAGAGGCCAGAGCAATCCCTGAATCAACAGCAAATTCGATTTCAGGATCAGAATGATTAAGACACCAAAGAATGCAATTTACTTTTCATAAAGTATATATTCCTTCATGAAGATCTGTTGTGAATATGTATGGAAGAGCAGCGGAACATTGTATCTAAGAAGCAAAATCTATAAGAAAATGGGCATTTGTTCTTGTGGAAGGGGCATTCTTCTTTCATTTTGGTGTTTGTTTTGTTTGTTTTGTTTTGTTTTGTTTTTTGCTTTTTTGTGGGTTTTCTAGTCCTGCATGACATACATATTATGTACTTAGAATATTAAAGGTTGAATAATGATTTGGTTCATTTAAGGAACCACTCATTGATGAATTGAAAAGTTCATCTGATTGGAACATTTTTTTTTTCCTTCTACATGTCTAGAGTGTTTTGTTTGTTTTCTGTCAGGGTCACTGTAAATTCATCATTCAAGAGGGGACCTGTCACCTCCATTTCTGAAACAATAAGCAAGGATATGTTGAAAATACAGCTGTTTCATATATCTTAAGTATTATCCATGTTAAAATTAAGATTTCCTAAAAATCGGTAACAGATTAATGACTCATTAGAAAATGGAAGACATAAATGACCTAGCAAAACACATTAAAGGTAAAATAATTTTCAGACAAATGAAAAGTTGACTAAAAACTTTCATAATGTTCACTGTTGAAAAGGGCTAGAAAACAAAGAAAAATTCATATAATGTATGTGGGATTATATGTATATGTACAAAGATGGATGATTTATAATGTTTTTGCAATATAAATTTTACTGAAAGTAGCAACCTAATGCTCATCAATATTAAATAATGATATAACAGTGAAACATGCTATTATGTGACTAAAATAATTACTTAAATCTACATAAACATAAATAAAACAATCTCCAAGAGATGTTAAAAAAACAGTTCATAAAAGTGGTACAGTATGTGCTCACTTGTATATAAGCACTGAATATTTCTGGAACTATACATATGGAACAAAGATGAGTGGCTATCTCTGTTAGAAGCAATTGTGGATCTTGGGTGGGAAAGAGATTACTTTCACCGTGTTCATTCTGAATACTATATGTGTGTGTAAACATACACAAATATACATACATACATGGAGACTATATGTATATGAATATATATATATATACACACACATATGTACACTTCAATTAATTCTAATACAGTAAAAAAGACAGTAAGTGTTTGGAAAGGAACTATGAAGTATATTCAGTGATTGTATAGTGACATTAATGTTTGAATATAAATTGATATGCTTATAATAAAATATTGACATATTACTGTAGCATTGATAAAGGATATATTTATTTTAAACCATTACATAAGATTCAGCTTTAGAGTCATCAAATGTCCCCTACACTGTAAAATGATTCTAAGTATATTGATTTGACAAGCTCTGATTATATTCTTTGTGCTAAAGCAAATTATAATCAGCTATCTGAGTCATTTCATACTGATTTGAAATATAAAAAAGCTACTCACATCCTTTAACTAATTTTTGTATCTCTTTCCAAATTGAAGAAACTTGTGTAATTTTTATTTTTGTAAACTTTAAAAGACAGACCATTATTTAAATTGTAATTTGTTTTTTAAAATCACCTGATGTAACAAAATGTTAACTAAAAAATCGTAACATATTAAAAATAGTAAGTAGTAACATTTTCTTATTCAGAGAATAGCTTTATAGCCATTTAATTTTCTTTCCACAGCTCCATTTTTTCATAAAAAGAACTCTGACCACTCAAACTAATCCCCAGTTGGCAATATAGACTTACCTCTTAAAAACAAGAATGATGATGGCAGGAGACATGAGGATGACAGTTTGACAAAGGAATCAGAGATGAAAAACACTGAAAGCAGTCAACAGACAAAGGTCACTGTAAGCTACAGTGATGGATGTTCAGAATGATGATGAAAGTATTAGAATAAACAGTTAAATTAATCTTAATTGCTCTGTTTAAGAATAACATTAACTAGGTCATCCTGGCAAGATGGTGGAGGAGTAGGAGACCTGGATTTCGTCTAGTCCCAGGAATTCAGCTGGGTAGGGATCAAACCATTCTGAACACCTACGAACTCAACAGGAGATCGAAGAAAAGAATAGCAACAACTCTCTGAACAAAAAGCGACCATATACTGGAAGGTAGGACGTGCGGAGAAGTGAATCCAAGGAGATATTTGGGAAGATAGATGGCAGGGGAGGGGGCCTCCGTCAGCCACTTCTGGCAAGTGATAGAGCAGCAGAGCACAAAATTGGAACTTTTAGAAGTTGGCTCTGCTGAGGGACGTCACTCCAGTGGCTAAGTGGGGGGGTGGAACCCTCACTGGGACAGTGTGGTCTCAGGACCCTCGGGGTCACAGAAAGACCGGGGGTGCCTGAGTGGGGCAGAGCTCCCAGGTATTGAAGCAGGGAAGCCGGCTGCAGAGACGGAGCTGAGGTGCAGGCTCTCAGCTTGGGGTTGCTGTAAACCGTAATCCAGGGCACAGTTGGGCCACTGCTCTTCCAGCAGGGACCCAATAAGCGGCAGATCCGGGGAGACTCACCTTCCTCCCCTGGGAGGAGAGGCGTGGGAGTGCACTGCAGGGATCTGCTGGGTTTGGAGACTCCACACGGGGTCAGGTGCCAGAGATAGAAATGCTCGGTCACAGGCAGGGTGAGCATGGAGTGCGACCAGAGACCAGGGAGATGGGAGTGATTGACTGCTTTTCTCTGGGGGTGCACTGAGGAGTGGGGCCCCCGAGTTCTTGGCTCCTCTGGGTGGATATTGGGAGGCCACCATTTTCACTCTTGTCCTCCAAAGCTGTATGGAAAGCTTGCAGAGAACAAAAGCTCCCGAGAGCAAACCCGAGCAGATTACTGAGCCTGACCCCGGCAAAGGTGGGCAAATCCGTCTCCGGCAAAGACATTTGGGAGCCACAGCAACAGGCCCCTCCCCCAGAAGATCAGCAAGAAAACCGAGCCAAAACCAAGTTTACCTATCAATGAGAATGGCAGAACTCCAGCACTAGGGGAATACTGCACATAGAATTCATGCCCTTTTTACCATGATTCTTTAGTCTTTCAAAGTTAATTTTTTTAACTGTCTTTTTTTTATTGAAATTTTCTTTTTCCCTCTTTCAACCAACATCTTATCAATCCCTTTTTTAAAAAAATATTTTTTATTTTTCATTTTTAGAGTCATATTCTATCCCTTCACAGTAGTTAACTTTATTTTTGGTATATATATATAAGTTGTTATCTCTTTAAAATTTTGAGATACAGTTTCTTCTAACAGATCATAATATACCCTAAATCTCTAGTGTATGGCTTTGTTCTAGTCTCCTGCCTGATCACATTCTCTCCCTTTTTTTTTTAAATCTTCTTCTTTCTTTTTCCAACCAACTTCTTATCTTATCAATTCCTTTTATAAAATATATTATAATTTTCATCTTTATAGTCACATTCCATCCCTTCATCGTATTAACCCTTATTTTTGTACATATATAAGTTTTTCTTTCTTTAAAATTTTGGGAGGCACTTTCTTCTAACAGACCAAAATATGCCCAAAACCTAGTGCGTGGCACTGATCTATGCACCAGTCTGATCATATTTGATCATACTGTGGTCTTTTTTTGGTTTGTTTTTGTTTTTATCTTTATCTTTTTCTTTTTTTTTCTTTTTTCTTTCTTTCCCTTTCTTTTCCCCTGGTTTCAGGTCTTTTCTGATATGTTTAGTGTATATTTTCTGGGGACGTTGTTATCCTGTTAGCATTTTGTTCTCTCATTCATCTATTCTCCTCTAGACAAAATGACAAGACAGAATAAAATCACCTCAACAAAAAGAACAAGAGGCAGTACTGACTGCCAGGGACCTAATCAATATGGACATTAGTAAGATGTCAGAACTAGAGTTCAGAATGATGATATTAAAGACACTAGCTGGGTTGAAAAAAACATGGAAGTTATTACAGAAACCCTGTCTGGAGAAATAAAAGAAATAAAATCTAACCAAGTTGAAATCAAAAAGGTTATTAATGAGGTGCAATCAAAAATGGAGGCTCTAACTGCTAGAATAAATAAGGGAGAAGAGAGAATTAGTGATTTAGAAGACCAAATGATGGAAAATAAAGAAGCTGATAAAAAGACAAATAAACAACTACTGGATCACGGGGCAGAATTTGAGAGGTAAGTTATACCCTAAGACTAAACAACATTAGAATAATTGGGATCCCAGAAGAAGAAGAAAGAGAGAGGGGGGCAGCAGGTATATTGGAGCAAATTATAGCAGAGAACTTCCCTAATTTGGGGAAGGAAACAGGCATCAAAACCCAGGAGGCACAGAGAACCCCTCTCAAAATCAATAAAAATAAGTCAACACCCCAACATCTAATAGTAAAACTTACGAGTCTCAGAGACAAAGAGAAAATCCTGAAAGCAACTCAGGAGAAGAGATCTGTAACCTACAATGGTAGAAACATTAGATTGGCAACAGACCTATCCACAGAGACCTGGCAGGCCAGAAAGGACTGGCAGGATATATTCAGAGCACTAAATGAGAAAAATATGCAACCAAGAATACTATATCCAGCTAGGCT
>NC_138374.1:118858132-118887589 GCF_054177405.1 Leptonychotes weddellii
CATTCTTCTCTAGTGCCCATGGAACATTCTCCAGAATAGATCACATCCTAGGTCACAAATCAGGTCTCAACCGGTACCAAAAGACTGGGATCATTGCTTGCATATTTTTGGACCACAATGCTTTGAAACTAGAACTCAATCACAAGAGGAAAGTCGGAAAGAACTCAAATACATGGAGGCTAAAGAGTATCCTACTAAAGAATGAATGGGTCAACCAGGAAATTAAAGAAGAATTAAAAAAATTCATGGAAACCAATGAAAATGAAAACACAACTGTTCAAAATCTTTGGGATGCAGCAAAGGCAGACCTAAGAGGAAAGTATATAGCAATACAAGCCTTTCTCAAGAAACAAGAAAGGTCTCAAATACACAACCTAACCCTACACCCAAAGGAGCTGGAGAAAGAACAGCAATAAAGCCTAAACCCAGCAGGAGAAGAGAAATAATAAAGATCAGAGCAGAAATCCATGAAATAGAAACCAAAAGAACAGTAGAACAGATCAACGGACTAGGAGCTGGTTCTTTGAAAGAATTAACAAGATTGATAAACCCCTGGCCAGACTTATCAAAAAGAAAAGAGAAATGACCCAAATCAACCAAATAAAATCATGAATGAAAGAGGAGAGATCACAACCAGCACTAAAGAAATACAAACAATTATAAGAACATATTATGAGCAACTCTATGCCAGCAAATTAGATAATGTGGAAGAAATGGATGCATTCCTAGAGACGTATCAACTACCCAAACTGAACCAGGAAGAAATAGAAAACTTGAACAGACCTATAACAACTAAGAAAATTGAAGCAGTCATCAAGTATCTCACAAACAAAAGCCCAGGGCCAGATGGCTTCCCAGGGGAATTCTGCCAAACATTTCAAGATATGTAATATCTTATGTAATGGTATTATATATGTATATATAATGTTATTGGCTATAATGTTGATGTTATTACACTTGACGGTGTCACTGAGTTCTCTAAGTCTATTCTCATAAAGCAGTATTTGTTGTCTCTCACCTCACCTGTTGAGCATGATTGCTTTGCGTTACTCTATCTTCCAGATCACTGATACATTCCTCTGCTTCCTGTAGCCTACTATTTATTCCATCTATTGTATTTTAAATTTAATTTATTGAGTTCTTCATCTCTGATATGTTATTTTTTATCTATTTGTCAAATGTCTCACTGATGTCCTCCACCTTTTCTTAAGTCCAGTGAGCATCTTTATGATCATTACTTTAAATTCTTTATCAGGCATACTATTTAATTTTGTTTCACTTAGATGTCCTGCTGTGATTTTTGTCCTGTTCTTTCATTTGGGATATATTCTTCTGTCTCCTCATTTTGTCTACCTCTCTGTGTCTTTCTGTGTGTTAGGGAAGTCAGCTACGTCTCCTGCTCTTGAGAGTAGTAGCTTTATGAAGAAGTGTCCTGTGGTGCCCTGCAGTACAGTACTCCCTGTTCAGAACCTGACACGTCAGGGGAGTCTCCTATGTGTGTTGCCTGGGTCCTGCTATTGTTGTGTTTGAGTCAATTTTTCTCTCAGTCTGCACCGACTCTGCCTGTTGTGGGTTCTGCTTGATCTCTATGGTGTTAGTGAGACCCAGGCAGGCTGGCTCTGAGGGGCTGTGACCCCAGGGTGGCTCAGGGTGGGGTGTCGGCACTTTAGCAAAATTTGCACTGAGCCACTAGTCCTAGCCAGATCCCCAAAGTGCAGTGCCCATAACCTGTAGTGACAGTGGCTGGGGTTACCCAGCATCTGTGTGTGTAGTCACTAGGCAGGGCACACATGTGGTATTAGCAAAATCTGCACTGAGCCCAGGGCTGAGGTCAGCAGACTTGGAGTGGGCAAGTCCTCAGGAGACCTCATGGGTGGGGCACACTGCTAGCCGGTTGGGTAGCAAGTATCTGTGCCATGCTGCCTCCTGCAGGTGGCCCTGTGTTTATGTCAGGGGGCAGGGGAGGAGTAGGTGCCTGCCCGCTCCTTTGTTCCCGGTGAAGTCCCTCAACATGCTCTGAAATCAGTATAAACAGATCTTCCTCTCGCTTGCCCTGGTGTTATGCAAAATGTCACTTTTTATTGTCTCTCCGTGGGCTGTTGTCTCTTTAAGAGTGGGAAGCCAGCTATCCCTCACCCTCAAGGCTAGCCCAGGGCTCAGTCAGCTGACTTTTAAAGCTCCAGGCTCCAACTCCTGCTGGTTACACAAACTCAGAGAATCCAATCCCTCTGGTTTTCAAAGCCAGACTTTATGGAGATTCATCTTCCCCAGGAGGGCCCTGGTAGGAGGAACCATTTCTTTCCCTTCTCTATGCCCATAGCTCCCTTACAACCTGCAGGCAGCTCCTCACCACCATTTATGCCCTTCTTAACCTCTCAGATGCAGTTTCTTACCTACATTTAGTTGTGGAGTTTGTTCTGTCAGTCTTCGAATTGCTCTCTGGTTTATTACATGGATATGAGTGATATCAATCGTAAATTTGGGACAGGGTGAGCTTAGGGTCCTCCTACTCCAACATCTTCCCAAGTTCCTCTCCCAAAATGGTCCAAAAACTTTAATATATGCCTCACCAAAAAAGATATATGCATGCAAATAAGAATATGAAAGGTGCTCCATGTCATTTTCATTAGGAAAATACAAATTATAACATGAGATACCACTACACACCTATTACAATGGCCAAAATCTGCAACACTGAGAACATCAAGTTCTAGTGAGGATGTGGAGCAACAGAAACTCTCATACTTTACATGGTGGAAATGAAAAATGGTATAGTCGCTTGGGAGGACAGTTTTGCATTTGTTTACAAAACAAAACATAATCTTACCATATGATCCAGCAATCACACACTTCGGTATTTACCCAAAGGAACTGAAAACTTGTGCCTACACAAAAACCTGCACATGAATGTTTATAGCAGCTTTAGTCATAATTGCCAAAACTAAGAAACAACTAAGATGTCTTTCAGTAGGTGAAGTGATAAGTAAACTGTCATATATTCAGACATTGTTTATTGTTCCAAACTATAAAGAAAGGAGCTATCAAGCCATGAAAAGACATGGAGGAACTTTAAATGCATATTACTAAGCGACATAAACCAATCTGAAAAGTCTACATATTGCATGATTACAACTACAGAACATTCTGGAAAAGGCAAAAATACAGAGACAATTAAAAAGTCAGTGGATTGCCAGAGTTGGAGAAGGACAGAGATAAAAAGGCAGAGCACAGAGACTTTTTAGGACAGTGAAACACTGTATGACAAGGATGGATATATGCCATTATAAATTTGTCCAAACTCATGAATGTATAACCTCAAGAGTAAACTCTAAAGTTAACTGTGGACTTCAGTTGATTATGATGTGCCAAAGTGGGTTCATTCTTGGTAAAAAAATTTACCATTCTGGTAATATTGATATTAGAGGAGGAAGCTATGCATGTATGGGGGTAGATGGTACATCAGAAATCTCTGTACCACCTTTTCAATTTTGTTGTAAACATAGAATTACTCTAAGACACAAAGTCTTAAAATGCCCCCTCCACATCCAAAATGTTCACTTTATAATTTGGAACTACTTTATTGTATACTTATCCAGATATTTCCAATGTTAATGAATATATGCTTTTATTTCTGTGTTTAAAATCTATAATTAGTTGACTATGAAATAAAAAAAAAGTTTTTTAAATTCCAAGTTGATTTAATACATCAATACATTTTAAAACTTCATACTTAAAAGTACCTAAATAAAAGTTTCAAAAGAGATTTTTAATATTCTTAGGAATACACTGAGAAATTATCAATATAATTCTTCTGTGTCTTTCATAAAGTGGGTTCTTATTGACATTTCAAGGTGTTATATATAATTTCTAATGTTATATATAATCTCTAATATAATTTCTAATTTCCTAATTTCTGAGCTGAAGGCAGACACTTATCTGACTGAGCCACCCAAGTGCCCCGTAAGTTTAATGTAGTTTTATAAGTTACCTTTGATAAAGAAATTTTTTTACTCTTGGTAAATCTCTTAATGGCATACCCATTAGTTTGTTTTAAAAAGAAAAAGAAGAAAAAAAGACAAAAGACTGACATTATCAAGTCTTGGAAAATATGTGATAAACTGATGTTTAATATAACCATTTGGGAAGTCCATTTAACCAAATATTAAAAATTTTGTAATTCATATACCTTAAAATACTTCATTCCCAAAAAGATAATCAACAAACCTCTTACATTTATGTACCGGGAAATATATACAAGAATGAGTACAAAAAGTCTGTTCATAGTAATGTTGTATATTCACACAAGAAAATGTATTACAGCTGTGAATATTAATCAAAATATGAATAAATCTTAGTGAGGTATTACCAATTGAAAATCATGAGCACAATGCTCTTTTAACTTTTTAAAGAAAAGATAATGCATTTTTTAGATAGTCATATATGTATAATAAAAATAAAATAAAGTGGAAGGGAAGGAGAAATCTGAAATTAAGGATTATGATCACCCTTACCATGGAAAGTCAATGAATGGAACACACAAGGAGAACATAGATTGCAGGTAAGATTTTAGTTCTTCGAGCTCTCAAAGAAAAATCACATTGGACAGAGTTAGGCAAAGAAGACTTCATTCAAGACTATTACATTGGGAGTCAAGGCTATTGCAATAAGAATAAGAGTTGAAATCAATTCTGTTGAAATAAATGGCAAGAGATATTTCAAGAACTGGGTGAGCTAGTGGGAAACTACTAGGGTACATTAAGGAGAAGGTTAGTCAATGTGATTAGACATCTGTGTTTGCTAACTGGTACTTACTGAAGTTAGACTCCTCCCCTCCCAAGAGTCTAGAAGCTAAGGGTCCTATCTTTCTTGATGATTACATTTCAAAGGGATCAATGGGGGTCCTTGAGAAAGACACTTTTGGGTTGCAAAACTTTAAGAGGCTGTGAGAAGATTTACATCTCAAAGGAGCAGAGAGAAGAATTTATACTCTCATGTTTTCTTTTTTTTTTTTATTTATTTATTTGAGAGAGAGAGAATGAGAGAGAGCAAGCGCATGAGAGGGGGGAGGGTCAGAGGGAGAAGCAGACTCCCCGCCGAGCAGGGAGCCCGATGCGGGACTCGATCCAGGGACTCCAGGATCATGACCTGAGCCGAAGGCAGTCGCTTAACCAACTGAGCCACCCAGGCGCCCGATACTCTCATGTTTTCTAAAGTAAATGCTGTCAGAAAAAGGAGCTCAGGGATCTATAGTCAGGAAAAACCTTAAGTTTAGTCAAGCTGAGGGAAATGTTAAGGCTGTCTTGGTCAGGATATATAATATGATATGACATGACATGATATAATATCAATAAGGTAATATTAATAAGATATAACTAAGTGCAATAAAATATGAATATGAATGCCACATGAACTAATGATACTAGTAAATCATAAACCACAGATCATAATTAAGCTAATCAAATTCTGTGCTTTTTAAATCCATAAAAATAAGGAAAAGAGGATTATTATCACCTCACACCAGTCAGAATGGCTAAAATTAACAAGTCAGGAAACGACAGATGTTGGCAGGGATGCGGAGAAAGGGGAACTCTCCTACACTGTTGGTGAGAATGCAAGCTGGTGCAACCACTCTGGAAAACAGTATGGAGGTTTCAAAAAGTTGAAAATAGAGCTACTGTATGACCCAGCAATTGTACTACTGGAAATTTACCCCAAAGATACAAATGTAGGGATCTGAAGGGGTACGTGCACCCCCATGTTTATAGCAGCAATGTCCACAATAGCCAAACTGTGGAAAGAGCCAAGATGTCCATCGACAGATGAATGGATAAAGAAGAGGTGGTATATATACACAATGGAATATTATGCAGCCATCAAAAGGAATGAAAGCTTGCCATTTGCAATGAAGTGGATGGAACTGGAGGGTATTATGCTGAGCAAAATAAGTCAATCAGAGAAAGACATGTATCAATGATCTCACTGATATGAGGAATTCTTAATCTCAGGAAACAAACTGAGGGTTGCTGGAGTGGTGGGGTGTGGGAGCGATGGGGTGGCTGGGTGATAGATATTGGGGACGGTATGTGCTATGGTGAGCGCTGTGAATTGTGTAAGACTGTTGAATCACAGATCTGTACCTCTGAAACAAATAATACATTATATGTTAAAAAAAGAAGAATATAGCAGGAAGGGAAAAATGAAAGGAGAAAATTGGAGAGGGAGATGAACCATGAGATACTATGGAGTCTGAGAAACAAACTGAGGGTTCTAGAGGGGCGGGGGTGGGGGGATGGGTTAGCTTGGTGATGGGTATTAAAGAGGGCATGTATTGAATGGAGCACTGGGTGTTATACACAAACAATGAATCATGGAACACCACATCAAAAACTAATGATGTAATGTATGGTGATTAACATAACATAATAAAAAAATACATATATATATACGTATATATACGTATATATATAAAAAAAAAGAAGTTAAGAAGAAAGTTAAAGAGGAAAAACCCGATATTGAAATGTTTCACAGTTAAACGATCAGAGGATTATATACATTTATATGAGATATAATTATAAAACTTACATTACTCACAGGTGAAAAACATTTAAGGAAAAAGGCTTCATGATAATCACCAATTATTCAATATTGCTATTATTCTTTTGCAATACAACTCTGTTTCTATTTCCCTAAAGTTAATATTTAAACAAAAACTTTTCAGATTTAGAAATGTTCTTTAAATTTTTTAAATCAATAACAACAACAACAACAAAAAGACAACCTTATCCCCTTTGGTTTATAAGCTCTCCATGCTTTGCATCACAATGCAACTCTGGAGAAAAATCACAATCCATTATTCAGGGAAGAAGGGAAGGCATGCTACATTTTTAAAGGTTAGACCTAATCTAAATATTTGCTGAGAATACAGAGTAAGCAGAAGGATAAATCTTTATCATCAATTCTCATATATCTTGGAAAGATACACAACTGGAAGAATTTTTCCTGATAAAAGTATTTAATTTGCAAACTGAGCTCAGGAGGAAAGCAGACACATTTAGAAAAAGGAATGTGATAAACATCCAATTGGACTTAAAGAAACAGAAGGAGAAATCAGCACATGGAAGGACAAAATGCATCTTACAGCAATTATCTGCAAAATGGCAGCAGCTGTTCAAGCTTTTGGATGATTGGGATTCTGAGAAGTCCAGATAGAAACATATGGTACAGTTCATCACAAAACAATTTAAAGCTATTATTGTTCATGTTATATCTTTACGCTATTCTCAATGAAAGTTAATGGATACATAGATTTTTCCCTGTATATCATGAATGTGTGATGAGTCTAAGGTCCACAAACATTTAACTGGGTCAAAAATAGGCTGTTCCATGATAATCTACACAAAAGTAATTTTTATCCATAAGCAATAAAAATAAACCCATAATTGCCCTTAAATTCTTATAACATTTATATTCTATATATCTCTACTTTGAGATTTATTACAGTTACAGTTTTGGAGATTCATGCAAAATTCAGTTAATAAGAAACCACTAAGCCTTTAAAAGCCATGTAGCATCTCTTTTCGAATAGATATTCTGCATTCAGGAAAAATAAAGTGCCCATTAGCACCTCCCACTTATTTGTGTGGACCCATTATAATTTTGACACTTATAAAAGGAAGTGTTAATGGTGACATTTTAAAGCATTGGTTTCAAAGGATGAGGGTGACTTTATAAAAAAAAAAGAACAAATACTCTTTTTTAGTTTGTAGAAATATATATATATCTTTAATTTTAAAAAGGAAATTATTAAAATCATATTAAAATTATTGATATGTATAATAAAATCTGACATGAATAAGAATTTCTACAGAATTATAGTTTTTAAAATGTCACAAAATATCTAATCAAAAGTACTGGAGGGCGCCTGGGTGGCTCAATTGGTTAAGCGACTGCCTTTGGCTCAGGTCATGATCCTGGAGTCCCAGGATCCAGTCCCACATCAGGCTCCTTGCTCAGCAGGGAATCTGCTTCTCCCTCTGACCCTCCCCTCTTCATGCTCTCTCTCTCACTCTCTTTCTCAAGTAAATAAATAAAAATCTTTTAAAAAAAGTATTTGAGGTAGCATTTTATAATTTAGGTAAAGATTATTAAAACCGCTCTATATATACCTAGCGTATCCAGACTTTTTGTTGTTTTTTTCTGTGTAGGCATCAGTTAAAATAATTTTTTTGGAGTGAAGTTGAAAAATAGAACACAGTATTTTGAATAGAAAAATAGAATAATCCACTGTCTCTGGAAGTTTGCTTCATTGTCCAACTTTTACATTTGAGAAAATCCAATTTATTTATGATTATTTATATCCTTAAAAGGAAAATTATAATTTTATTGCTAAAATATAAAAATGAATCATTGGCAGAATGGTAGACATGCATATAACACAGGTATGGTTCCCAAAGCTTTAATTCTTAACCTAAGTTGGATGACAATAATTATTAATAAGAAAAATATTCTGATGATTCACTCTTCTTTCAAAAGACTCACAACTAATATTTCAAATTTAATTTCTCAAGTGATCAAAAAACTGTTAAATTTCAAAACAAGGGAGTAATATTAAGTATGCTAAAATGAGCACAGTTTTTTGAAGAATAAGACCCTACATAGCTGACGTTCAACATTTTAAAAGGCTGAATGACTTCAAGTGACTTTATCAATCTCTGTCTTAGGCTTCTTGGGGATAAAAGAATGAGAGTAATAATATCTACTCCATTAGTTGCTTGAAGGAAAATAAATAATCTATTCAAAGTTATTTTTTAAACTGTTAAAGCACCTTTAAAATAACTGCTTGCAACCCAGAGTCACATAAGTAATTAAACCTAAATAAACTGAATATCAGATGTTCAGCTAATGGGAGTTACATGTACAGCTCTTTTACCTGAAGTGAAGGGTACTGATACAATGTGAAGTTTTATGAAGCCATACAAATCTCTTATAACACACTATGCAGCATTTATTGAATAGGCAAGAGTTTTGAGTTTAGAATAAGAACCACATAATTATATATTAATTATATTATATCAATATTATAAATATAATCTCTCTTGCTCATTGTCTATCTGCTTTAATTCTCCTAGAGGCATGAAATAACAAAAACAAGAAATTTGCCTGAGCCAGATCTGTGAGAGGCTTGAAACCAGAGGGCCATTGGGCTGCATCTTGCTGAAAGAGGAGGTAGCCGAGGAAAACATCACAGCTATGGTTTCTAGATTCAACTCTTGAGTCCTTTCTGCTCTGTTTTCAAGTCTCATAGAGGATATTCTATTGACTTTCAAGTGTAAGACATTACTCTCGAAAAAAATTATTTCCTTCATGAAACTTTAGAATTGCTCTTGTTAAAACACCTCAATGGGTAAATAAATAGCCCACAAATGGGTGATTATCTGATAAACCATGTTTAAACTTCTTACTGACATAGTCAAACATGTTTGAAATCATGAATTCATTTGAAACATGAACTTGTTTAAGAAACAAACTTTGCCACCTTTTCTAAATTTAAGGTACAAAGGAAAAAAAACTGTTTTGTATTTTAAACCCTTTTTCGGTTAATATGTAGATTCAGCATTTATTTCAACATAGATGGTGTACTTCATTTAAATATTTATGCTTAGAAGTTAATAATATTACATATACAAGCTTATGGGGTTTTATGAGAATTAAGTATCCTGATGTATATTCAAAAGCTTTATGATTTGTAAAATGTAAAGCTATTAGTGTTAACATTTCTTTTTTTTTTTTAAAGATTTTATTTATTTATTTGAGAGAGAGAGAGAATGAGAGAGAGCACATGAGATGGGGGAGGGTCAGAGGGAGAAGCAGACTCCCTGCCGAGCAGGGAGCCCGATGCGGGACTCGATCCTGGGACTCCAGGATCATGACCTGAGCCGAAGGCAGTCGCCCAACCAACTGAGCCACCCAGGCGCCCGAGTGTTAACATTTCTATGAAATAATTGTTTTCTCAATGTTAAGGAGTTTAGTAAGCTATGTGGGAGTATATGGAGATGGATTTATTTTCTAAACTTATATCAAAATTTGGATTTTACTTTATTCTTTTCACACTCCCAGAGTGACTTAAACGATAACCAAGTGAGTAATAGTGTTCACAAGAAAAAGAGCCTAGTAACCAGATTCCTGCTACAGAAGGCACACCATAGCCCAGCTATTTACTTTTTACTAGGTCTTGTCACTACCAAGAAAGCAAGAATTTTATCAAATATATAGCCTTTTAACAATGACTCCCCCGCTAATAAAATTGTCCCTGAAACTCTCCTGGAATCAAACCCCTTAGGTCAATTATTCCATTTCCCTAGGGAGGAAAATGAGAAAGGAGGAAGTGAAAAGGGTTTCTCTTTTGCAGATGAAAATTTTCCCCAGAGTCAGTTCTTCATGTTCCCTCATTAGATTTGTGAAATAAGCCTATAGTCAACCAAAGGAGGAAATCATTAGAGTATCCCAAGAAAATTCTACCTCACCTAAGAACAATATTTCCCATTGTTTTTTTTTACTGCATTTAGAAATACCCCCAGATAAGTGGAAAGTTTGAAACACCCCAGGTAAATGGAGAGTTTAATTCAAGTGATTTCTTATTGATACTATTCTCAGAAAGTTGTGAAGTGAATCAGGTTAGGTCATTAATCAAGGTATTCCAAAGTTATACTTTGCAAAAATTCACTTATCCTAATTCCCTCTTGATTTTTGCCCAGCCAGCTTAGATTCCCAGACATGACAATGTAATGGGCAATCAATCCATCTTCTAATTCTAACTAACAGAATTAGCATTTTAGTGAGCACTTCATATGCATTCACACTGTATTAACTACTTGGTCTTATTCAGTCCTGCCTTATGAAATAAGTGATTTTGAAATAAGCATTGTTGTAAAGCATTGAACTAACACAACAAGATAAGTAGAATCTTCAAACGATTTTTTGTTAAAAGTATAGGTACGAAAAGTTTTAGCCCCACAAATTTGTTACCAAGGCATGCATCCAGTCATTTAATATACCACATTCAGTAGTAAGCAGACACACAACAGTTCCCAGCTGTCTATCCTTGGTAATCCAACATATCTTACCAAAAACTTTCCTTAATAAGAAGATGCAATCTTATTCTAGAGGCAGGATTCCATTACTCTATTTTCAGAGAAATACATCCCTCCAATTTTTCTCCCCCTCAGTAGCTGGACACAAGACTATTTTAAGGATCAAGCTTTGTATTTCATCCATAAATAGTACAAACTGCAGGACTTGCTTTGCATAAGGAAGTGTAAGGAGTAATGCTAGAATATTCTAGAATATTCGATCCACTATCTTGAATATTGCTTATTTTATCCATGAGATGCCATTTTAGCATTCATTATATAAACTCGTCACTACAGTCATCAATGAAAATCTAAATGTTATTATTTCTTAATAGAAAGGCCTCAGTTACCAGGGCACCTGGGTGGCTCAGTCAGTTAAGTGTCTGCTTTTGGCTCAGGTCATGATCCTGGGTTCCTGGGATCCAGCTCTACATCCAGCTCCTTGCTCAGCAGGGAGCCTACTTCTCCCTCTCCCTCTGCTTGGCACTCGGCCTGCTTGTTCTCTCTCTCTCTTTCCCTCTCTCCCTCTCTCTCCCTCTCTCCCTGTCAAATCAATAAACAAAATCTTAAGAAAAAAAAGGCCTCAGATATTGGTTGCCAACACAAATAACTCAGTTGTTCTATTAAATCCCTCGAGAGTGTGGCCATTGTAATCAGAGACGAGCTGAACATTCCGGAAGGATAAAATTCTGACTAGAATAACTTCCCTTAGAAAAAATACAATTAAAATCCACGTTTATGTTGTATTATAACATAGCTGTAGCATCCATCCTAGAGTTGAAAAAGAAGACATTTGCCTATGTCTAGTGACTGGCTCCTAGTCTACTAAGTACCAGAACGGTGAATCAGATCTAGAGTTTTCTGACTCATGCTCATACTAGCTTCCACTTTACCAGGGTGCCTTGTGGCAATATAATCCACCTAATATTAAAAAAAAAAAAATCATGAAACTTTAAATATATAGTATATATATATAAATATATATAAAGATATAAATTCTTCTTATTGTCAGGCTTCTACAGAAATATATCCCTTCCCCTTAACAGCAAACTTAAAAGGGGACCAATAATTAAAACCTTAGTAAATTGAGAAATTACAGACCACATATCTGCCTTCTGCAGCTTTCTTTTTTCTACTCTGGCCAAGTATTTGTTGTGGCTAAATTCCTTCTTTATAACTTGATGAAATGTTTATGTAACACCTGAACAGAAAAATGAATGAATGAATGAATGAATGAATGCCAAATTTTTCATGGCAGAGAAACTGGAAACATTTTCTAAGTTCTAGAACACTAACCAGACCTATAAGATTATTATATCCATAGCTTAAATTCCAAAAAATCATGGATCCAGAATGACCTATAGTAGTACCCTCTCCCAAGAAAAAGATAATCCCTGTATTTATAATGTTAAACAATTTACAGGAGGTGAGTAGACATAATGGACAAAAAATAAAAGTGGAAACAATTACTTTAACTTTGCAAGAATGTTAGTGAGTCTGATCCAAGTAGAGTCAATTACCTGTAATGTAAACACAAGTTTGTAAAATCTCCCTCTCAGAGGAAAATGGGACATTATGTGGCCCATAACCTTGTCAAAAATATCTAGTTTTTATTATACTGACTCATCTCTAAAGGAAAAACACTTGAAATATTCTTTTTTAGAGCAAATTATAAGTCATATTGGTTAATGGGAAATTCATGCTCTTCTGTATGCCAACGGCTATAGTCACAGATCTATATTTACATCGTTGAGATATCAATTAGAAACCACTGTGCGCCTTGCACTCTAGTGAATCCTATTGCACTACTGTGCCCTTTGGTTGAGCTCCTGAAAACTTGAGGTGAGAAGGAAATACTTTTTGTGCCCCTAGTCCTCCATATCCTGGAATTTCAGAAAACGCCACAGAGTTCTAGCAATTTTCCACTAAAGTAATCTCATTCTTTCTTTTCACTTTATGTTCAACACCTATTTAACCTTAATCCTACTACATATCTGTGCTAGCTGACGGAACACCACAACCAAAACATATAGGAAATGTATAGGAAATATTTTTACTCACATAACTGAAAAAGTCCAGAGATAATGATCATGCTTCGGGCAACCTTTATTTAAAGAATAAATTTTTTTCACCAGGACCGGGTTTCTCCCTTGTAATCCCATAACTCTATTTTCTCCCTTTTAGACTACATAGCCAAAAATAACAAATGGAAATTGAATAAATAAAAGATGTGAATAATGCACAAACTTGGAAACAGTGATGGTTCATAAGTTTGAGAACAAAAACGAAGAACGACAAAAATACATAAAAGTATGGAAAATTTCCATAGAGTTTAGAATATAGAAAGAAAAAAAAAGTAATAAAGTTGATATTCTAAGACTGAAAAATATAATACCTAAGAACTCAATAGATGGCTTCAGTAGCCTATCAATACTACAAAAGTTCAGAGATTCTCAAGCAACATAGATAAAATAGCAAATAAAAACAACATTAATAAAAATATTCTACCATGACATATTGTAATCAAATTATAAAGCCAACCAAAACAAAACAAAACAAAACCAGAATCATAAAAGCAGCCAGAGGAAAAGGTATATTATCTTCAAAAGAGCAAATGAAAGTCTGATACCTGGCTTTTTAACAGAAGTGACAAAGGTCAGAAAGCAATTGGAAAATGTTTATAAAATTCTGAAATGTAAAAAGAAAATAAAAACACTATTTCCTAAAATTCTAAATCAAGCAAAAATGTCATAGAATACTGAGAATGAACAAGCATGACTTCAGGAAAAAATAATAAACTTAGTTTTGTTATGTATTGATTTTAACGATCAGAACCTATACTAGAATATTACAGAAAGTTTTGTGAGGAGAAGGAAAATAACCACTGAGAGAAGAACAGAAATGCAGGAATAAATCTGTGCACATTCCTCTGAGCATTATTGAGACAGACGGAACAGATGAATCAGTATCACTAATATCTTACAGTGAAAATCAGAAGTCAGATATCCCATGTAAAAACTTAACCATAATACATACCAGTGTTGAGATGAACTATATTTGATGACTTGCCTTCTTATAAATTCACATCATTTCTTCCTTGTATTAGTATTAAAAACCAGAAATTGACCCTAACAGCCCTTCTGTAAGGCCATAAATTACCTCCATGTATAGACAAAAAATGAAGGGAGAAAACTAGCAAGTGAATTGCCAAAGTAAAATGAGAATTAAGGTCTCCTTACTCCCCATTAGTTCATTGATTATGGCAAAGCTGATTGCTAGGTATGGCCAAATCGTGTCCTCATGATTATCAGTAAGTATAATAGCTATAAGTATTTTTGCAAATAAATATATTCTCATCGTCTCATTTCATTTCACATGTGCATTTCATAATAGTCTTGCATTATTCTAATTCCAGTATTACAGAAGCATTTGAAAACATTTTCATGTTTAGACTGCTAGGAAGTAGAATCTGGACTGAAACTTAGTTCTAGATTCCTTGCACCAAAATCATTTTTACCCTTCTTAAAATAGGAGATAAAGCAAAACAATAATAATAACAATAATAATAATAATTAATAATAAGTTCCAAGAATGAGTTATTTGGATTAAGTGTCTGAAACATTCTGAATTATCTCATTTCATGTGACAGTATTTCTCCATCCCTACAACTTCATTATTTTCACCCTCTGATTCCATAGTTCTGCATGAGTAACTCCAGAGAACATTAAAGTTCATGTCACTACTAGAAGAATTCCAATTATAATTTGGCAAAAGAAGATAGGATATTTTCATTTAGGAAATTGCTCTTCATTGCCATCTCATTTTGGGTATGATATCCTCCTCTGAAGAAATCATATGCATTCCCTTATAAGAACATGCAAACCATCATGACTTATGAAGTCCCAAGTTTTTTTAATCTCCTGAGGATGATAAGGTAAAAAGGCCTTTCTTGCTGTCACTAGTAGTTGTAAATATATTCATGATACTTTGTTTCAAGGCTTTAAAAATCCACTATTATTACTAAATTAAAGTATATCAAATGCATAGAATGGAGAGCATTGTTATCAAATAGGGACTGTGCAGAAATATGAAGAGAGGAGAGATCTTGATATTTTACAGAGTAGACTCATCTCGGTTATGTATAATGACCAGTAGCATGGAAGGTAAATATGAAACCAATAGACGTGGAAGGATATGACCTCTGAGTTCAGCTCCTCTGTGGTGAAGATGAGGGAGAAGTTATAGAACTTTAAGTGGATCTTGCCAGGAATGGGGAGAGAGTTGTAGCAAACTAACACTGAGACAACTGGATCACTTTTTACATTCTTCTTCCAGGTCTTATTTTAATTTCCTTCATTTCTTTATCAGTTCCTGCTAACCTTGATCTCAGCCTGTTAGATTTTGATTTTATGCTTGTCACCTTGCTCGAATTTGGTGACTCCCAATTTTTCCTCTAGTAGTTTTTCCCTGATCAGCAGGTGTGCACACACCACTATTCACCATTCCCGCATACATCGCACATATGGTATCAGGCTGGAGTTTTATTTTTATTTTGATATTTGCATATTGCATCACAAACCAGATACTACCTCAAATTATAGGATCATGCATTTCTTCCAATGTAAGAAGTATATAAAGGGGGGCGCCTGGGTGGCTCAGTTGGTTAAGCGACTGCCTTCGGCTCAGGTCATGATCCTGGAGTCCCTGGATCGAGTCCCACATCGGGCTCCCTGCTTGGCAGGGAGTCTGTTTCTCCCTCTAACCCTACCCCCTCTTGCGCTCTCTCTCTCACTCTCTCTCTCTCAAATAAATAAATGAAATCTTTAAAAAAAGAAAGAAGTATATAAAGGGAAAATTTACAAACTCCCTACATAAATATATTTACAAAACTCTCTACATTTGCCATCTACCTGCCTAAAAGGTAGGTCTAGCACTATGGAAGTTGGAACCCTAGTGTAATTGATATTTCCATCACAAGTTCAAAGATATAAACTCAAACCCTGACTCCCAAAAATCTTCAGATAATATATAAATATTTAAGAATCAATTTGTATAGGTTAACTAGAGTTAATAAGGTTTATAGGCAAAGATGAAAATTATTACTTTTAATTTAGGCATGGTCCCATAGCAAGTAGAATCCACCTTAATCCTACTAATAATAGTAAAAAATAAGCAAACTGAAACCTATTTTTAATAATTTTGCCTATTTTCTTCTGACTATATGTAGTACATGGAATCCATAGCTTGGATCCTGATCCAGGTGAACAATTTAATTCGAGACTTAATACATAATTGGGTGATTCAAAGGCACCAGCTAAATAAATGAGCAGAAGAAGACTGAAGAACAGAGATTATTCACACCCATATTTAGATCTCACAAAGAGTAGGTCCACTCTTGTTACATATCACTTATACTTCTTACATATTACACCATATATCTCCATGGATAAAAAATTAAGTAAATTGTAACATAACTCATTAAAACATTAACATATTTAATTACCTCACTCATTATTCTGTTCACTCATTAAACAAATATTAATTGAGCATGTGTGCTAGTTACTGATTGAAGTACTAGAGAAACAGCAATTTTAAATTCAGTTATGGCCCCTACATTTACAGAGGTGTTGCATTTTTGTGAGGAAGCAAATAAAAAAAAGCAAGCAAGGAGAACAATATGAAATAATTCAGTGTTGTTAAAAGTATTAAGAAAGAGAGAAAGGATTGCAAAATAAACATTAATGGCTGGCAAGTTTTTAGTTATTAGTGAATGCCTCTCTTAATAAGTGGTATTTAAAGTAAGTTTTAAATAATATGAGCAGAAGCTAGACTCTCGATAAATGAGACAAAGAATATCCCAAATCTATAGTACAGAATATGCGAAGGTTATGAAATTCGGAAAATCTTGGTGTGTTCAAGAAACTAAAAACAGAGCAGCTTTTTAAGAGTCAGATTAAAAATAAAGAGAGAGGTACAAGTGAATTGCTCGATATAACTGATAGTTTGTACCACACCCCTTAGGTGGTTGCAGTAGAAAAAAATATATAATGATGATGGGGAAGTATGAAGCCTATCATGTGTTTAAAGGAATGGGAGATACCTAGTCTATAAAAGGAAATATTCAGAGAAGAATGGGGGTTGCCTTCCTGAAAAATACCATAACATAAAATAAAATGCACATTAAACTGCCATAAGCTTGTATGAAGGTTCTCCAATTGGAAAAACTAGGGATGATGCGCAGACATTTCAGCATTAGGGATTTGTGTTTATTATAAAGGAGGATGTTCTGGTTGCTCAGAGATGCCCAAAGACCAAATGAGCTACTGTAAGAGATTTCCCTTTTCTTACTCTGGGTTAGATATTTGATAATAAATATATATATTTTTTGGAGGCGCCTGGGTGGCTCAGTTGGTTAGGTGTCTGCCTTTGGCTCAGGTCATGATCTCAGGGTCCTGGGATCGAGCCCCACATCGGGCTTCCTGCTCGGCAGGAGGCCTGATTCTCCCTCTCCCACTCCCCCTGCTTGTGTTCCCTCTCTCGCTGTCTCTCTCTGTCAAATAAATAAATAAATAAAATCTTTAAAATATATATATATTTTTTGCCCCAACTATGAGTTTTTCTATATTTTTCATGTTCTATATTACTCAGAAGAATCCTACTATTATTACCATTATACTTACAAGGAGCTGATGCACATATATATGAAATTATAATCCAGATGGAAAAATGGAGACTTTCTCTCTATGATGAACATATAATTGAAGTAAACATTAAAATCCATTACTTGTGGAAGTCCAGAATTTATATCCAAGTGTTCTGCAAATTCGCACATGTACTTTCATATGCAACACATTAACTCATATGTTAAAGATGTGAAATGCAGCCTCCTATGTAATTTACACAGACACAGACCAATACCCATACACCCAAGTAAAACATAACTGAATATTGTAAACTATTGAAGATTAGTAAAGAGGAAAAAGAGTTTTCATTACCACCAGGAAAATTACAGACACAATTTCAATTAAAAGTAACATTATTTTTATAATGTGCTTTGTCCAATCACTAAAGAAGCACAGAAAAGTAAATGTCTCTTAACCTCTATTTGCTCCAAGCCTTTTGAAAACTGCTGCTCATCTTTCAGTTATTTGGGCTTCTGCTAATCTCCATTCTCTTGAGATTTCAACATCTCTACCTAACTTCTCAAGGTATTTGGAAATAGACTCTCCCAAGGAACATTTCTAGTGCCAGTTGTTTGCCTGTGTTTATAGAGGGATATGTACTAGATATTGTTGTTTGATTTCTGTTTTCTTTGGTTTCTGAACATTACATTGCCTAAATTCACACAACGGATGCATGGCAAAACTGGATTTTATGACCAGATCTATACAGTAAAAATAGCTCCAATGTTAAATGTCTTAAAAAGAAGAGCAATTCATGGGTGTTTCTTCATCTCCCACTCATCACTCAACACATTCTCATCTTCAACCTGCCTCCACAACGTGAATGAATCTGCTCAAGTTGTCACTGACTTCTTTTGTTTTAAATCTATGAGATACTTTTGAATCTTCATCATTATTAAAGTCTGAGCAATATTTGACAAAGTTAACCATTTCTTTAAAATACTTAAAATACAATTTTCATAAAAATCTATCCTGGTTTCTCTATTTCTTGACAACAGGAATGAATATTGGATTTAATCAAGGCTCTGTATCTGACAATTCTCTTTTATTCTTGCTCTATTCTTCTTACCAGGTTAATCTTACATATCTTCAACAGCATCATCATCATGTTTGCAAATAACCCCAAAATAAATACCTTTATCTCAAAACTCTTGGCTTCAGAACAACCACCACCACAACAAAAACATAATATATAAAAATCTTAAGGTTTTTTTCTTTTCTTTCCCCCCCATCAAATCTATGCTTTATCCACTAGTGCTTGTCTGAGCAATTAAAACCTATCTTGGATCCAGACATTCAAGGCAGTATTATGAAGACAACATTAATTCTTCTACCTCTTTATTTCCATCAATGAAAATTTAGTTGATTTTATCTTTAAAAGATCTCAAAATATATCTACAAATATTTCTATATAGCCCAATATAGGTATTCCTGACAAACTCCATATTCTGCAAAGTCATGCACTGATAAAACATAAATTATGGGGAAAATAGGAGTAATGGTAGACCATTCAAAATCTATGCAATTTGTTTACCAGAACATTAACAAATAAATGCATGAATAAATGAATACATGAATAAATGAGTTAATGAATAATTGCTACTTCAGGAGATGAGTTGAATAATCCAGGCTGGCAAAGCTTAAAATATCTAGAGATTGAGTCTTATATTAAAAACGTGTGTGTGTGTGTGTGTGTGTGTGTGTTTGCCCGTGCATATATGTACACATTCATAGTAGAAATGCTAGCTTGTAGATAGTTAGCTACAACTAAGGTGGGCACAGGGGGCACAGGAAAAAGTGCAACTTTTCCAAGAGTTGTGTATCATATAAGATAGAAATTGGGTTCAGCTACTCATTTTTTAAACTTTTTATTTTAAAATAATCATAAACACGTATTTGTAAGAAATAACATAGAGAGGTGCTGTGTACTCTTTACCCAGTTTCCCTGAATGGTAACACTTTGCAAAATGATAGTTCAATATCACGATCAGGATATTGGCTTTAATACATTCGAGATATAGCACATTTCTACACCACAAGGATACCTTACGTCACCTAATACCCTATTGCTCAACTGCCTCTTTAAACTCCAGCAACTAGTAATCTGTTTTCCATTTCTGTATTATAGGATATCATTATAGTATATTAACATTTCATCTTACTTATATATATTAATATAGTATAAGATTTCAAAAATGTTATATGAATGGAATCATACAACAGGGGATTGTTTTCTTATAGGAGAATTTTCTAGGGACGTATATGCATGTGCAAGTTGTTGTATGTATCAGTTGTCTGTTCACATGTAGTATGAGTATATTCCATTGTATGGATGTATTATAGAACCCTTCATACCTTGAAAGACACTTGGGTAGTTTTTAGTTATGCCTATTATAGACATTCTTGTATAGGATTTTGTGTGAACATAACTTTGTATTTCTCTGGGAATAAATGCTGAGGAGTTTAATTGATGGATTGTATAATAATTGCATTTTGGAAATAATTGCATTTTTTGGAAAGAAGTGGACAATGTATATTCTTTCTAGAGTTGCTATACTATGTTAAAGAATGCCAATATGAATGGCCCAGTTTTTCTACATCCTCACCAGCATTTGATGCTGTCACTATTTTTTTTAGTTTAGCCATTGTGATAGATATGTAGGCTTTAATTTCAGTTTCCCTGATAGCTAATTATGTTGAACATCTTTTCATGTATTTATTTACCATTTGTATATCTTCTTCATTGAAGAAGACATCTCTTTGTCTTTGCTCATACTCTAATTGGATCATTTGCTTTTTATTATTGAATTTTGAGAGTTCTTTATAAATTCTAGATAGTAATTCATTGTTGGATATGTGGTTTGCAAATAATTTCACCTTATAGTTTGTTTTTCTTTATCCCCTTAATATATCCTTATTTCTTTCTCTTTCACAAAGGAAACATTTATAATTTCGATGCAATCAAATTTATCAAACTCTGCTATTATGTATCATGCTTTTAGTGTCAAGAAGTCTTTGCATACCCTTAGATCCTACGGCTTTTCTATTTTTTTCCTTAAAAGTTTCAGAATGTCACATTTTACATTTACATCCATAATCTATTTTCAGTTAATTTTTGCATAAGGTATGAAAATTAGGTCACAGTTCTCTTTTTTGCCTATGGATGTCCAAATGCTCCAGCACTATGTGTATATGTATAATTTCATTGCATATATACTTGAAGCTATAATTTTGGATTTGTCTATTTCTCTTTTCAAGTCTATCAGTTTTGGTTTCACATCATTTGCAGTTGTCAGATAAATACACATATAGGAATTCTATTCATGATGGAGTGATTGATTTATAATGTAATATTCTTCTTTGTCTCTGATAATTCTCTTTTTCTCTGAAAACTGAGGGACCTCACCACATCATTCCTTAGGTTCCAAGGGCCCTGGTTCATTGCCTATTTCTCTCTATCTTTCAGAATCTTAAGTTAGTTTTATATATAATTCCCAGGGGTTTTAGTGGAATGAACGGGGAAAACTATGTTACTCCAACCTCCCGGAAACAGAAATCCCAGGCACTCATTTTAACTTTCTTAGAGCTGAAAAGTGTTTGTTTGTGCAGCAAATAGAATTTTCCTTTCTTGCTTAAAGTTATTATTCTATTTCCACTTTCCTGGTTCTATAAAAACAGGAAAATTTTGGCATGCAAAAATACAAACTCTGTGTTAATACTGACACAAATCCACTACTGAACTACTTGGCTGAGATAACTTGTGTTATAGAAACAGATGTGGTAACAGAACAAACTGGGTTTTCTTCTGTCCACTGGCTTAATACTTGGCTTAAGTTCTCATTAGTTCTTCTTCCCCAGGAAAATTAAAAGAGAATTTCTATAAATGTAAATATAATTCAGACCTTCCTATATGTTACTTTTATAATAAATTGTAAAGCAGAAGATCCTGAATCATTTTTTTCCTACCTATCTTAACAATTATATTCCAAATATGCTAACCTTCTTAAGTTTCTGGAATATTCAAAGTTATTTTCCACCTCAGGGTCTTTGAATATGGTTTTCACAGTATTAAAAAGGCTTTTTCCCCCAGATTTCCCTTTTCTCCCAGATTTACATTGTCTGTTTTACTTACCCATTAGGTATCAAATTAACCGTAAAGTATGAGGAAAGCCACCCTGGTATCGAAGATTAGATTATTCTTCTTTCTATTCATTAACAAGCTTTTTTTTTTTTTTTAATCACAAGACACATTCCATTTGATATCATGAGGCTTAAATCCCCCCCTTTTTTTTAATGGCCCTTACACCTGGAACCCAAGGTATACTGACCAGTACACAGTGTGCAGTTCACCCTAAGGCACCTTGGGTGCCCTATCTAGTCATTGCTCTTGAGAAAGAGCAAGGCACTTAGTTAACTTAGTATACTTCACACAGTAGGTAGAGAAAAAGAGGAAAAAATTGCATGCCAACACATACGTACACAGACACACACAGACACAGTCAGGCACACACACACATAAAAACCAAACACAAACCAAAGACAGGCATTCACGCAAATCCTTGGAATCCTCTGGGCAGGTGCAGGTGTTCTAGAATTCACCCCAGGAGACCATCACTGCTGTCCCTTGAATCTTTTCCCTGATGAACAGCCTCATGGCATTACTCTATCTTTCTGACCCTGCCCAACTTTTATCACCCAGCCATGGAAAGACTGGCTCCTTCACCCAAGCTCCTCCATCTGGGAATATTGTCCCCTTTTAAACACCATAGGGGATGGCCAAGGGCCATCCTGAAGGCAGAGGTCATTTCTCTCTGGTTAATTGCTATAGGACCTGTCTTAGCACAGCACCTAAACAGTTAAGAAATGCTTATGAAATCACTGAATTTAAAAAAAAAATCAATGAAAGAAATAAAACATGACTAAATAATTAAACTTTCATGCATTCTCTCCTCCTAACTTGCAGGGATGTTAATGAAATTGGGAGTGATAGGAGATCTGGTTAACATAACAGGTTAAATGCACTTTGTTATTTTCATCTCCATTTCCTCTGCAACCTCACTAATATTGCAGTCAGAGGATTTTAAAAATAGGCATACATCAAAAGGTTAAAAAGAATGAAATGAGATACAATAGAAGGAATTTAATGTATTTTTTAAATATTTTAGAACAGACGAGATGAAATAATGGCAGAAACCAGGCTGAAAACAAGTTTTTTTTTTTTTTTTAAGATTTACTAAGCAACAGGAATTTATATTTAGAAATTGTTAGAGATCTGCTATTTTTGTTAGTAGCCTTGTAATAGTTACAAATTTTTAAATGATGTATTATCTTTGTAAGTAAATAGTCACTTTAAAGATACACGTCTTAAATGAAATCTAGTGGGATTATATATTTAATCTATAATTCATGATTTTTTCACAAAAACTTTTCTTATTAAAATATTTTCCATATTTGTCCCATTATACCAATTTGGTCTTAATGTGAGATTTTTTTAGGGGTTAGTGCAAAGTTGTATAATTATTGTGAGTCAATGGATGTTGATGTTTATTTGCCTGAACAGTGCTTGGATAATTTGTGGGTTTTTTTTTTAAATAAGTAAACGTTTTTATTTGTTACCATAATTTTGCTGCTCCCACATAGGGTTAGAAGTCCATGGCTGATATCTAGATGGAGTTTTCAGACATATTTTCATATATGAACATATACATTTTATATTCTCTATTCATAGACACCTGATAACTTAGACTTTTTTGGCATCTCAAAATGTAAGAAGGATCATTAAATAGTATGTCTAGAAGGTAGAATCTTAGAGTTTGTCTTTAATAAAGTGATAAATATCAGTTACTTATTGGCAAGAATATATACACGTGTTCCAGCAAGGTCTGAAAGGTGCAAAATATATTTTATTACATATATATATATATATGTGTGTGTGTGTGTAAGGTACATGGTCAATAGTGGGCATGCTTCAAATTACTATGATAATGTTTAGTTAAAAAAGTATAAAAGAGTACATAAATTTTTTGTTAAATAACTGGTGCTCAGGAGATAAGAGTTATGTTGTATTTTTCTTAATGCAGAGCCCACATTTGCTTAGGAGGAAAGCATGAAGGCAGGATTGGTCTAAAGAAATGCTAGAGCTGTTAAAATAAATGACTTGGAAATTAGTCTGAAGTAGCTTCATACAGACTCTGGAGCCAGTTTGCTAAATATAGACACTAAATTCTGCCGCTTCTGCTAAAGGGCAACTCAGAGACAGCTTGGGCATTATTTAATAAATGCCACTGCTTCAGAATAACCAAAATGGTTTAGCCAATTTTCAATTACAGTTGAGATCTTATATGTATGTGCATGCACACATGCAGACAGATATAGATAGAAGTACATCACTTAGCATTTGTGCATTCTATTCCACAATTTTTTAGTTGATAAGGTTGCACCAGTCACTGTGTTAGACAACAACAAAATAGCAAAACAAAACAAAAGGGCAGGTTTCCCTGACTTCACCTGACCTTAAGGAATTCATCAACTTCTTAGAAGCATAGAAAAGCAGATGATCAAAAGTCATTGTGTAGTTATAGTAAAGGGAATTCACCACACACTGAGTACCAAAAATAAGTAATGTAATACCAAATAATAGATTCATTAAATTACTAGGATTGAAGTTTTTCTGAAAAAGTGAAGCTAAATCCTGATTCTTTAAAGGAAGAACTATCTGTTTATTTTTTTTAATTATTTTTTTCTGTAAACACAGGAAAGATGAAATTATGCCAGGCATGTGAGCACTCCAGAGGACAACATGAGCACAGTCTTGAAGGTGAGAGGGTGTTTTATCTGCACGTGTGTAGGACTGGAGTATAAATCCATAGTTTACTATTGCTTGACCATAGAATTCAATGTAAACAAAACAGCAAAGGAGGCAGGGAACAGTTCACAGAGGTTTTTGAATCCAGACCTAATTTCCATTTTATCCTATGGGCATCCACCAGGGAACAGATTTCTAGTAGCAATGCAGAAGTTAATTTTAAGTACCACAATATAAGCACAGAACACAATAGATGAAAGCTACACCAAAAGCAGTACTGACAAAGATGGAGAGGATAGGGACAATTTGAGAAAGCTCAGAGGGACTAGGTAGTTTAGATTTGGGGTGAAAGACTCTGGGAGTCAAAGATAACTTTCTGGCAACTGATTGGATGACGTTGCCAACTAATGAAACAAACCAAAAATAATAAGAAACTATGGTTAAAATATAGAGATTGTGAGTTCAGTTTTGAACATATTCAAGTTTTCTGGTAGAATTATCCAGCAGGAAGTTAGAGCTCAGGGGAATGGCAGGTATGGAGAGAGCTATATCAGAGTTAAGAGTAAAAAGTGAATACCTGATAAATTAAATTTTTGAAGAATGGATAAACTTTCATACTGGTAAATCCTGGGGAAATAGCAATCTTTTAAAAGATAAGAAGAGGTATCTTATTGAGAAGGGATAAAGAATCAGAAAAGTACAAGTAGAATGAGAAGATGAAATGTTGCAAGCCCCAAAGAAAAATTTTAAGTCGAATGGAGTGATCAAAATGTCTAAAGTAACAGCCAGGTCCAGTAATCCAGAAATTGAAAATTGTTTAATTTATTTAACAATTAGGAGCTCAATATTAGCATAAATAAAACTGCCTGAGTAGAGGTGTGAGAGCAGAAGACAGGTTCCAGGTTTTCCCTAGAAAATTTTACATTTCGTCTAAAATATAGTGTCTATTCTATGTAATGTCTTATTTATTAACATTTTGAACCGTCAATAGGCTCTTGATTATTTAATAAATCCTATTTTGGTAAGCATGACTTTCTCCTTTGCTTTATAAGAAACTGTAGCTTATACTGAGGGTCAACAACTAAGGGTCTGAGTTTACCATAGTAAAGTTTAACAAGTGAGCCTGGAACAATTACACAGAAGATGGAAGAATCTATTATCACTCCTCGGTCAGAGGCAAAGGACTGTATTATACTCAGAGCAATAGCAGTGTCCATTGTGTATCTATGCCACTTCCTCAGAGTCCAAAGTTGTGTCTTTGCATACAGTAATATGAATTATAGGAGCAGAACCACAAGCTTAGGGACCCAGATATTTTATAATAAGTAGTAAGCCTGCCTGACCTTACTCTTGGGGGAGATAGTATCATTATTATATTGGATAGTATACAAACTTGTCCTTTGCTCAAAAGGGAGAGCGCATCTCAACATTTCAAAGCTGTCTGGTATAAAATTATCCTTCAAAAGATAGTCCAGAACGAATACAGCAATGTGTCTGCTCACAGATTGTATAGAAACGCACAGACCATGCCCTGCTTGGTTTGTGGTGAATTTCCCTTCTGTAGTTTTTATGAGTTAAGACAATCAAACAGTCTCCTTCCTGGAAATAGTTATTGGTTCAAGGATGAGAACTTAAGCCAATTTTGTCCAATTCATGGGAAGGGAATGCAGGACTTCTCTTAGATTCTCAGAAGAGACCCTCTCCCTTCCCCCAGAGGATGTCATGTGAATATGTGATATGTGAGAACACCACAAATATTTGCCTGATCAGAAAACAACATCTTAGACATCCCAAGTGGGGCAATAGTCACCTTTATGAAGCCTGATGATCCAGATGAAACAATAAAAAAACAAAACATTCAGCTGTGGGATTGGGGAGCCCTTGATGAAATCCTTTGAGCCACTAGTTAAGTCTTGTGTAAAGTCAACAAATGCATTTTATAGTTGAGCCAGTTTGGGGTTAATATTTGTAAACTGTAACTAAATAATGATGTCTTCGGATCAAGCCACATTCGTCTCTATTCACCTTTCCACTGGCTATTTAGGTGTCCAGTGACTAGAAAGAATGCACTGATCCTAGAATAATGTTTTTATACTACTCATGTAGTAGACAATTTGTCAGCCCCAAATACATTCAAATATTAATCATGAGCATATTATTTCAATATGTATCTCCACTTAAATATAAATTAAATAGTAGATTTTGGTGTTGCTGTTGTTATTTCCCTACATCATAGTCCACTACCATGCCAAGGCTGATCAGTATTTAGAGGACCTTCAGAATAAACTCTAACAAGTATGGGTTATATGTTGCTTTTATTAAGGAGAATAATATATAGAAATAGGCAATGGATCATAGAGGAGGGGAGAGAAAAATAAAATAAGACAAAATCAGAGAGGGAAAGGGAGATGAACCATAAGAGACTCTTAATCAAAGGAAACAAACTGAGTGGTGCTGGAGTGGAGGGTGGTGGGGGGATGGGGTAACTGAGTGATGGACATTAAGGAGAGCACATGATGTAATGAGCACTGGGATTATGTAAGACTGATGAATCACTGAACTCTACCTCTGAAACTAATAATACACAATATGTTAATTAATTGAATTTAAATTTAAAAAAAAAGAAATAGGCAATGGGCAGCAAGAGATAAATTTGCCTTACACCTATCTTCAGGTTTACCTTTGTACATGTTCCCTCCAAACTTCCCATTTCTACCTACAACCAGACCTTCAGTTAATCAGTAAGAAATAGGTGGCATAAAGCACTACTTTTCAATCTACTTAATTATATACAAGGCAATAAGCCCATGACTCTAAGGTACTCTGATTTAAATAATTTTCCAGTCTTAGCAAGCTGCCTGACCATCAAATATCAACCCATCTCTGTGAGTAACTGTGCCCACTGAAAGAACTGTATCCACTAATTCACCCATAACCTTGTCCAGTTGATAACTTTGCACTGCATTGTATTTGCATTGAAACTGACTGAAAAGTCCCAAGTTACCATTCTTGCTAACTTTCAATCCATATGAGATTGAGTCATCTTACCTATCAGGGTAAAAAATAACCAAATGTACAACATTCTGGCCCATTGCCACTATCTATCCACCTAGTCTTCGTCAGGGTTACTTGTCATTGTGATACAAAAACTAGAGGACATAGGGGGAAAAACATGCAAATCCATCAGGGCAGGACTAACACTGTTACATAGAGAATGGGAAGAACAGAAAAGCATTTGTATAAATATAACTCCACCCTTAAAAATAATCCAGAATATATCATGACTTTCTACCAGGAAAGCCTGGAAAACTTTAGGCACGTGAAGGGTAGCTTAACAGAGGTCAGTGTTCCTTTATACCTTTCACCAGTAGTGTCCTCCCCACCCCCAATTTTTTTCTGTCTCTTCACCTCATCAAAGTAAACCTCAAATAGCATTTTGTGTTTGAATCAATACCTGAGACAACATTCACCTTGTTTCTTTCAACGTGTTTAGCTTTGATTCAATTTTTAGTAGTTCTGGTTTCTTGACTCTGCAATGACCTTGAATTCAGAGGGTCTTGGGTCCTCCATCGAAGTTAAGCATTTGAAAGATTACTTCAATAATATAAAGATGTTTTTTAAAGCTGATATATCTTTCCTCTTATAATAAAACAAAATTTCCTAGCACTTTAGAGTATAAGAAACATCATACTGTTAGATAATAATAGCATTTATGTGCCAGTAAATTGAGAATAACACTAAATTTCACAGAACATTTTGGCATAGATTTTCATCAAGTTGCACAACTCCATTTTCTCCTAAAACTAATGAGGATTAAAAATGAGATCTTGGTTTTGTAATGTAATTATGATAACCAGGAGATGACGGAATGGTAGTTCTTTGTTTGTTCTATGCTGAAGACATTTCAAAATAATTTAAGTAGAACAGCATGTATATCCAAAATGATTTGATATGCTTCCTAGTTTTAATGGTGCAAAAATCTATTTCAGTAAAATTACATTTAGCATAGGTTCTAACTATGATCCTTTTCCACATGTGCCTATGGAAAGTATGACTCAATTTTCTCTATAGTGATTTATAAGAAACAGAAATAGCTCTTTAATTATTAATGCACCATTGATTCAGCAAATCATTCCCATCAATGGTGATTTGATTATAGCAGGTACCTTATGATCCACATACTCAGGGAACTACATAAATATCTTCATCTGAAGAGAATGATATTCTGGTTAATCAGGACATTATAACTTCTTTAAATTCAAATAATGTCAAAAAAGCACATTATAACATAAAAATCTGAGTTAGTCATTTTTAAATTTTTATTTCATTATGTCCAAGTTTACATCTATTTTAAGCAATATGTAAGAAAGATATGGAACAAATAATAAGCTATATAAAAATAAGATTCATTATTATAACAATATATACCCTTGGCCTCAGCAAGTTTAAACACCTTTTAGTTAATAACACCAAATACCTATATGCTATCACTCTTATTTACCAGAAGAATGACTGCAGGATGTCAAGATTAATGTACTACATGAGAAAATCATGAACAATGGCCAAACATGTCTATCTTGGTGTATATTTATAGTTATTTGAATTGGATTTTAGATGGAAAGTGATAAAAAGTCTGTCTTACCAATACCCGATTTCTCATAGGAGTTAAAAAAGGAACTTGAATGGCATGTCCTCATTGTTTAAAAGGACATGTTCCTGGAGGGTATTATGCTGAGCAAAATAAGTCAATCAGAGAAAGACATGTATTATATGACCTCACTGATATGAGGAATTCTTAATCTCAGGAAACAAACTGAGGGTTGCTGGAGTGGTGGGGGGT
>NC_138374.1:118888089-118929107 GCF_054177405.1 Leptonychotes weddellii
TTTCTGATGAGAGAGTTGTTGCTCTTCTTTTCTTCGATCTTCTGTTGAGTTTGTAGGTGATCAGAATGGTTCAATCCCTATCCAGCTGAATTCCTGAGAGGAGACGAAATCCAGGTCTCCTACTCCTCCGCCATCTTGCTCCGCCCCCACATCATTGGTTTTTGATGTAGTGTTCCAAGACTAATACTTTCTAAAGAACATGCACTAATTGGAATAAGTATATTAAACAAAGTTCCGACCTTCACTGATAATTAGGAAAATGAAAATTATAAAGCCACAGTGAGATAATCACTCTGCAGGTACTAGATTGACTAAAAATTACAAGAAAGATTGAAAAGATCTACTGGAAAAGCTAAGTAGAAGCTGCTATCCCACATCCTTTACTGCTGTTCCATACTAGTAATGAGAGTATAACTACTCTATGAATCAGGTGGGCATTATCTACCACAACGGTTCTCAGAGTATGGCTCTGAGATCAATGGAGGGTTCCTGAACCATTTTTATAAGGTCTGGAAGTGAGGAATATTTTCATAAGTCTAAGGTATGATTTTCTTTCCTCACCCTCCATAACGGATAAGTATACAGTGAAGTTTTCCTGAGGCCACATGATCTGTGACATTTCAACAGAGTGAGTATGCAGAAGCAGATGTGAGAACCTACCTATTTTTATCAGACATGGGAGCAAGACATTGATGGATTTGCACAAAGGTAAAATAATGCCAACTGTTCACTATTTTATTTCTTTGAAAAATAATGTATTTTTCACCAAAAAAATATATTATTTGTTTTTACATATTGTGGGTTTAGTATTTAAAAGTAAATATATAAAAAATTAAATATTCTCATTTTAACATCTAATACAGCAACCATCAATATCAAATACAATATCAGTACAGAAGAAAACAATCCACATAAACAGAAGGTCTTTGTTCTTTTCTAATAACTTTTAAGAATGTAAAGGAGTTTGGGATGGAGAATGGGACAACTGATGAACTATCAAAACTGAACTATCTACCTAAGAGCAATGCATACACAGTGCACCAAGAGATATTTTTGTAGTAGCCAAAATATGGATATATGTTACTGCCATCAAGAATTAAATAAATAAATAAATAAATAAATAAATAGTGCTATGTGCACAGAGTCAGGTCCTATAGAAAATGAGCAGATGATAGATACAGGCAACACCACAAATGAATCATACAAAAAAACTTGAATGAAAAACACAGACTCAGGGCCCCTCGGGGGTGCAGTCTCGTTAAGCCTCCAACTCTTGGTTTTGGCTCAGGTTGTGATCTCAGGGTTGTGAGATTGAGCCCACCGTCAGGCTCCAAGCTCAGTGGGGAGTCTGCTTAAGACTCTCTCTCTCCCTCTCCCTCTGCCTCTCCCCCCCTTACTTTCTCACTCTCTTTCACCTCCTCTCTCTCTCTCAAATAAAAAGAAGGAAGGAAAGAAGGAAGGAAGGAAGGAAGGAGGGAGGGAGGGAGGGAGGGAGGGAGGGAGGGAAGGAAGGGAAGGAAGGAAGGAAGGAAGGAAGGAAAGAAAGAAAGAAAGAAAGAAAGAAAGAAAGAAAGAAAGAAAGAAAGAAAGAAAGAAAGAAAGAAAGAAAGAAGAAAGAAAGAAAGAAAGAAAGAAAGAAAGAAAGAGAAAGAAAGAAAGAAAAAGAAGAAAGAAAGAAAAAGAAAAAGAAAGAAAGAGAAAGAAAGAAAGAAAGAAAGAAAGAAAAAGAAGAAAGAAAGAAAAAGAAAAAGAAAGAGAAAGAAAGAAAGAAAGAAAGAGACAGACACAGACTTAATATTTACTCTATAATATCATTCACATAAAACTCAGAATCATTTCAAATTAATTAACAGTGTTTCAGGATTCATACTCAAGTGGAAAAGTGAGAAAAGACTTGTTATTAAAAAAAAAAAAAAAAAAAAAAAGCCTGGTAGTATACTTAGTGTTACTTAGTATACTTTGTGGGACAGGAATAGAAAGAGATGAGTAACTGGAAAGGGACTGAAGCAAAGCTTGGAGGTTTTTGTAATGTTCCATTTATTGATCTCAGTGGTTCACACAGATGTTTTCTTTGTTATAAACCACCAAAATACGAATTTCTATAAAGTTAAAATCTTACTGGGGTTTTTATCCTAATTTAAAATGGCAATTTTGAAAGTTAGAAAAATAATAAAAAAGAAGCAAAGAGTTACACGCAATATCATCAGAAACAAAACAACTTCCATTGCTGTTTTGATACTTAGCATAATATTAGAAATTTGAAATATACTGTGTGACATGTCACAGTATCAAAAAGTAAGAAATGTTTTAAAAGAATGGCAAATGTTAGAAGTATTTATTATTTTCCAGTTGAGTTCTCAGAAAAAAACTTTCTAACCTTGAGACTATAGTATTTGCATGAAAACATATTAATTTTAACATTTTAACAAATACGCAGTACTTACCAAAGACATGATTTACTCTCAGGAGGAAAGATCCTCCGAGCCAATGAATCAGAATTTGGACTTCAATCTCCACAAATCACAACACTTATAAATGAAATGTGTTAATATTTAGACCATATGGTAGTACTTTCATACAAATCTAAGATGCCAAAAATATGGTATATTAAAATATTCTAGGGGCGCCTGGGTGGCTCAGTCATTAAGCGTCTGCCTTCGGCTCAGGTCATGATCCCGGAATCCTGGGATCGAGCCCCACATCGGGCTCCCTGCTCGGCGGGAAGCCTGCTTCTCCCTCTCTCACTCCCCCTGCTTGTGTTCCCTCTCTCACTGTGTCTCTCTCTGTCAAATAAATAAAATCTTTAAAAAAAAAAAAATTCTAAAAGTGTAGGAATATGTGCTATTCTTATTAGATGTTGAGAGAATAAAAAGCAGCTTTGATTCTTTCATTTTCTTCTTAATAAAGTCATTTTGATTGAATAAATCTTTTTGGTCCCTGTGGTTAAGCATTTAATAAGATTATAGTATCATAAAAATCAATTTCTGCATATTTTTAACACTTTGAATGCACAATGAACTCAGATTTTTTTTCTCTTAGAAAAAATAAATAAGTCAAGAGCATCAGAATAAAATGTACTATAAGGATAGCATTAACACCTGTGAGGCAAAAGACAGTTTCTGGGATATTAAGGTAACATTTAGGTTTTGAAAGACATAATATTGCAGATAATGATTTGCTACCATAAAAGGCAATATATATTAGAAATAATACCTTTTTTTAAAAAGTTTTGTTTTGGGTTTTTTTTGTTTTGGGTTTTTTTTTTAAGATATTATTTATTTACTTGACAGAGAGAGACACAGCAAGAGAGGGAACACAAGCAAGGGGAGTGGGAGAGGGAGAAGCAGACTTCCCGCAGAGCAGGGAGCCCAATGCAGGGTTCGATCCCAGGACCCTGGGATCATGACCTGAGCCGAAGGCAGATGCCCAATGACTGAGCCACCCAGGCGCCCCAATTAATACCATTTTTTAAGGAGGGCTTTAACCCTATATAGTAAAATACTGGTCCTACATCATATTGCTATGTAGTAGGTCTTAGATAAGAACATTATGTCTGGATGAATTTGAGTTTTATGCCTTGGCTACTTTGAGCCAAGTAAGATAACACAGTTGCAATTTTCTTGAGTCTCACTCTATTTGAAAAAGTCTGGATACCTGTAGTCCCAGTGTCATGATGACAGTTGAATGACATCAGACTGAAAATAAGAATTACTGACAAATCCAAAAGAGGCTCTGTAATCCATTGTTTACAAATCTGTTATCTCAGTATGGATTAGAAAAACATGGCTCCTTTAAGTCAAATGTATCTCAAAAGTCAATCCACATAAGCACAGAGCATTTTACATAAAACACATACACCAAAAAATCTAGTATTTAAAAGCACATCTTTCTTACGTCCTAATTCCATTGGGGAAACCACATCTACCGCTACAGTTTCATGATAGAGATTATTTTGTGTACTAAATAAAAGTGCTGAGGAAGGTAGGGAAAAAACACTGATTTCAGAAGCTTACATTTCAATCCACAAATTAACCATGTTTGCAAGAAACACAACCAAAGTTTGTGTTAATGAATCAACCTCACAAACATAAAGTGAATGGATGAATAGCATGTTAAAACTTCTCTAGCCCCATTCAGAGCACATTCTGACATAAAGAGTAAGAGGGTATCCTGAATAAATAAGGCCTTTTATTTATTGTTTTATTTAAATAAAATCTGATTTCATAACAAGATAATCATGTATAGTCAGGTTGAGGAAAAAATTGTTTTTGTTTTATGTTTTCTCTCTCTTTTTGAAAAATTAAATTTTATATTAAACAGCTCTACTCCTAGTTCTTTAAAAGCTGTGTTAACTCTAAACACCCTCATTATCTATGTCTTATTAAGCAGGGTGCTATTAATCAGAGAAAATAAAAATAATTAGTTGAAAGTAGGAGTGCTACATTATTGATTAGTATAACAATCTTTCATTCTTAGCAGGAAGTGGTCAATGTAATTTAGAGACTATTTGATAGAATATTTCAGAGTTTGTCACATCATCAATTCAATTAACTACTGAAAGTTAATTTTTTAGAATGAGATTTTTAAAATAAATGCCTCTTTATATCATGGTTCATAATAAAATAGTAACTTAGCTTTATTGCCACAAATATTTAACCGTTTATACTAACATTCATTTTGTTAGAAGGTAATTAATTATTTTTGAAAAAATAACTTCTTCACTAGCCTTAACAGTTTCAATCTTGACTTTAAATCATAAGAATGTGTTTCTAATCATTGGTTCAATTCTCAAATTATAGTTAGGGATATTGTATGTAGCTGCAGTTTTTTTTTTTTTCTTCAAAAGGATTTTTATAAAAGAAATATGTTTGAGAATATAAGAGAATATAAAATTTCCTCATTTTAAATTTTAAGTGAGATCAAATTAGTATTGGTAACACATGATTTTATTTATGATTTAAAACTTTGCACACATTTAATAATTAACTAAAATGCATTAGGAATTCATGACTGTTGCTCTGTTAGTCCTAATGCTGACCACACTTTAATATAGAGAATTAAATTATTATATATACAAGCACAAACACTAGTATGATATGCACACAGAACACAGGAGGGAAACACACACAGATATACTATAATCATACATACATAGTCATTTCCCAAAATGTAAATACTAAAGGTCACTGAACCAACACAAATCCGTACTGTAATTTTACAACAAATCTAGCAGCACCAGAAATAACATGATTAGCTCAGACAACAGGTATCTCCTTGAAATACTCTATTTAAATTTCTAGGCTTGGAATTACTTTAAAATAATCAGCTTGATCTCCTTGAATGCCAGTTCCCAAGTGTCTTAGAGCTTTACATCAACTTCCTGACTCATAGCCACAGTTTTTCAAGGACCCAGCCAGGAGGATTACATGGTTGGTTTGCCAATTGGAGAGCTACCCCACTGAAATCTGAAACTCTGCCCCACACTCAGAGGGCAAAAAGAGACTGAAGAAAGAGACAGACCACACTTCAGATTGGTAGGTGGTGGCTTAAATAAACAAAGGAACTTACAGAGAGGCTTGTTTGGGGTGGCCAAAGGAAGAGTAGATCCTCACATCTGCCTGCCAGAATCTTTAAAGTTTATATAGGGGTTCAGTCACATATACCACCCAGACAGTATCAGTAACACCTTACTCTTTCAAAGCTATGTTTTGGAAAATGGCTCCCACTGTGGGAATGGTGGCAGAACTACATTGTAAGGTCAGGGAGGGGGTAAGGAGCCTTGGATTGCTTGGATACAGCTCTGAGGTCAACCAGTGCTCCAGTCTTTTCAATGACCTCCTTCAACACTTCATCCCTCAGGACTGGTTCTTACAACTTCACAGGCTCCCCTCTTCCGCTACGTGCCCTGAACAATTAGCAAGGGATTTCATTAGTGTGACAGTGGTTCATATGGCAATTTTCAGGCTGCACTGGAGACAGATGCACCACAACAATATAGACATGTACAAGCAAAAATACAGATTAAGATAATGATTCTTAAAATAAGTAACATTTTTCCCCCATTAAAGGCCCATGATCCAAACCACTGACTTGTTAATTCCCCTGGGCTATAAGCTGGATCATTCAGGACATTCACTTGTAGCCTCATGTGATTTAATAAAGATACTACTTCAGCAGATTCATCAGGTATGAATACTTAATAATCTGGATAATGGCATAAGTGCCTCCTTGCATCTGAGGCCATTATATTTTGGAGGACACCTTTTCTCATTAGAGACATTTCAGTATTCAATAAAGATAGGCTTTGATGGCTATCATTCAGTGCTTGCTGGGTGAATTTAGTAAGGGCTTCTAAGTATGCTATAATGTTCCCCAGGCCAATGAAGGGGACAAAGGCAGCCAAATGGTTGTACCAGTGGAAAAGGGAATGGGCCCATCCAACCTTGAGGAGAGAGAAGTTGTCAAGGTTTGTTTCTGTGGGGTGGATTCTCCCCCACCAATCCACCATGCCCAGGGAAAACCCAGGTTGCAGTAGCCCAACCATTCAGGTAAAAGCCATGCCAAAGATGTGTGCCATACACCTATGGATCCCATTCAGAGCTACCCAATAAATACCTGGGCCGCATGACCAGTTAGTACCGAACCAGTTGCTATCCTCTAGCATGACAGAATGACTACACAGTTCCAGTGATATCCCTTCCATACTCCTGGTACAACTGGGTTGGTTTTATTAACATAAAATTGCTAGGCAAGATAGGGTTACCCCATTCCTTCCTAATCCTCTCTGTTACAACTAAATATCACTGGGCATAATGTAACAAATAGGCTTATGAAGATTCTGAAAGATGGCAAGAAGTAGAACTTCAGGACAGAGAAATGACACAGCAGTGAGTTCCTGGATTTTCTTTTTGCCTCCCATACATTTTATAAAGGGCACTGGAGAAGCCTGCAAACTAGAACTGCCATTAGATACTTCTACATATAAAAACCTCTATACATACCAAAAGAACCCGCTCCTCTAGACAAAGCGTTGGGAAAAAAGTTGGCCTAACAGAACAAAATAATTTTGACAATATCTGACTTGCTTAATACTAATGAAAAAATGGTCTCTCCCTGGTCTTGAGGTGTCAGAACTTATAAGGGAGCTGAGCTTCCACTCCCAATTGAGCCTGTATAATACACCTAAACAAATGATTGCCTGATAAAAGGACAGATTAAATGAATTCAGTCTCATGATATACTACAATTGAAAACCTCATAACTTGAGAAGGCAATCAACAGACGGTAACACTGAGATGACTCAGATGTTAGAATTATCTGACAAGGATTTTAAGCATTAATTGTAAAGATGCATCAACAAGCAATTATAAGTATTCTTGAAACAAATGAGAAATTGAAAATTTTAGCAAAGAAGTAGAAGATATAAAAAAAGAGCCAAAGGAAAATTATAGAACTAAAACATACAATAACCAAATGAAAGTTTCACTGGATGGACTCAATATTAGATTAGAAACGAGAAAAAAAAAGGAAAGCTAATGATCAGTGAACTAAAAAACAGATCAATTGAAATTACCGAGAGAAAATACTGGGAAAAAAAAAAAAACTTACATAAAATAAATCCAGTAGAGGCCCAATGTTCTCAGAGAAAGGTACAGTAACTGAATGAAGATTCAGGGATCTGAATAAAGCCGGAAGTACAAAGTGTTAGGTTCACTAATGTATATTAAAATTTACTTTTTATACAGACTTAAATATCTGAGGTTGTTACTGCATTTTGTATTTTTGGTGATACTGTTTATGGAGATTTAGTTGGTATAGGTTTCTGTGGTGATAATTCCTATATGCTTTCAGAGTGCAATCTCTCTGTGTACTACATGTTGCCATGGAGAGATGCGTATTTTATTTTTACAAGCAATTGTTTATAGGAGATAAATTACCAAAAAGAAAAGATGCTTATCAGTAATTTTGTCTTAGTCTATTTTACAGAAGGTCAAGCAATACTTAAATTTGTTCCCCAAAAACAATGGAAACAAATACTTTAAAGTTGTGGTATGTGTGTGGGTGGAAGTGGGGAGAGGAAATAAGAAATGAAAGATATTCTCTCAAACCCACATTAAAAAAAAAAAAGCCTCTGGACTGAGAGACTTCTGTTCACACTGAGTTCATCCTTCTGAAATGTCAAAGTTGCTTCTGGAGGGCCAGGGGAAGCTTAAACTCAGGGCAAAGAGAGGGTTCAGAGAAACCAAGGGTGTAGATATGAATTTAAATATATGCATGATTATACTGAAGTTACTATTTTTAAAATTGTGTACCCCTGAGTTTCAAGTCAAACCTGCGTTTATTCTCCAGTTACAGTTCTGGGAACAGCTCAGGAAAAAAATATGCAGTCATGAATGTCACCTCATTTTGGAGGACTCTGTCAGTCTACAAAAAGGCTGGACTGTATATAGCACAGCCCGGACAAAGATAATGTGGTGTTGCTCTTACTATTCTAAACTTTGAAAAATAAACCAGTAGTGAACCAGACTGTCCACAGGGGAGTTTAGGAAGAACACTTTGGTTGCAAGAAAGGTGATCTGTGCATCACAGAAGCAAAGGGGAGTTCAGATATTCACTGCAAAGCTGCACTTTTATGGCACAAACATCTTTTTAGAGAAATAGTCTACATATCTTGTGTGACTTTAGGATGCTGATGAATATTATGGACTCAGAAGAATCCTTTCGAGCCCAAATCCACACCTGAAAAAGATGGCATGTCTCTTATCACCAATTCTAGGAAGAGATAACACCTAGATTTAACCAAGTTGTGATGTCTCAACAAGTGAGACAGGCTTTGGCTAGTAAGTGTTTGATATGAGGGAACAAAAATTAGACACAACCATCAACTGAATTCTCTAAGAGTTTCATAGTCTTGTTATGAAATGGCTTCCATGAGGATTTTTGTTTTCATAGTCTTAAAGATCACCATGTCAGTGTATTATCAGAGGAGGCACCACTTAAAAGAATATGTGAGGCAAAGGGTTTGTCACCCACCACTTCATTTACCTTCCCATCCCCAGCTACATTTCAGGCTCCAAGGACAGATTTTTGGTCATGAAATGGTATCCAGGGGTAACTTTCATCAATGCAAATATGGCAATGGGAGCTCAGAAATTCCCGGGTATGCTCTGTTCACTTCTGATGATGAAGGCTAGCTGGGGCCTGCCACATGCAGGGAGGTCGGAAATAAGACTGTGATATATTCTCAGAGCTCATGTGTATGGGTCTGGACCAGAAGGCTGTAAAATATTCCCATGTAGTAGTAGGTTTAAGTTACTCTGTGTTGTGTAATTAATTCAAAGCTATTCTTCCTAAGCGTTTCATTAAATCCTATAAATTTCTACAACTTGATCTCAGGAAGTACTATGTGTCTGATACTCACTTAAGAAGGCAAGAAAGCATAAATGAAAAAAACAAAACAACAAAAAACAAAAACAAAAAAAAACCCTTTCCCCACCCATGGCAAAGGCAAAGAAAAGCTGTTATTCAGTGACCCCAGAGCCAGTCACATTTGAAATGAAGGCAGAAGAGACAGTGGGAGGGAAGCCTGACAGATTTTTCATGGGTCAAAATTACGAATGAACTCTCAAAGATAGACTAGGAAAGGGGTGCCTGGGTGGCTAAGTCATTAAGCATCTGCCTTTGGCTCAGGTCATGATCCCAGGGTCCTGGGATCGAGCCCCGCATCGGGCTCCCTGCTAGGCGGGAAGCCTGCTTCTCCCTCTCCCACTCCCCCTGCTTGTATTCCCTCTCTTGCTGTGTCTCTCTCTGTCAAATAAATAAATAAAATCTTAAAAAATAATAAAATAAAAAAACTAGGAATTAATTTTATTTTCTGTAAAACAAAGCATGGGCACTTAATTTTCAATAACAGACTCATGAGACCTGAGAATACCAATTTTATACTGAAGAGATAGCTGGAGGTAGGAAATTAGTAAGAGTTAAAAGATTGGCCAAAATAAATAGATTTCATAATGTAAAGAAGAAAATTTCAGAAGCAGAATTGCTTCTTTTTTAAAATCAATTTTTTAGTATGAAGAGGAAATCAATAATAATGAGCAGGCTGACAAATATAAGAATCCTATTAAAAAATATTAACCCTAATCTAAAAAAGGATTGCTTCATAACTTTCAGTGTTCAGATTATTATTAGTTAAAAATGCGTTATTGTATCATTACAGTTAAAAATACAAGATCATTTATAAGGAAGGTGAAAAGAACTCTAATTTTATGATATAATTTTAAATTTTTTATTATGGAAATTTTCAGAAACAAAACATAGAATCAGAGAAATTATACACTTAGTTTTAAAAGTGATCCATTTTTAACTAACCTAATTAATCTATTTACCTAGAACTTTTTATCACAAGTATTTTGAAACAAATCCTAGATATCATATCACCCATAAATACTTTATGATGGTTCTCTGACATGAAGTCTTTTATATTTCCCATGACTATAATACCTTATTACCTACCAAAATTAAGATAATTCCTCAATATCATCTAATAACAAACTTCATAGTTATATTTCCCCAAATATCTCAAAATACATTTTCATAGTACATTTAAATCAGGTTCCAAAGAAAGTTGATTTTAAATATTTTATTTCATTTAGGTTCTTGCTCTCTCTCTCTCTTTTTATCTCATACCATCAATATGCTGAAGAAACCAGAAAATTTGTCTAAGAGAATTCCTGTGTTACTGTTCCACTTGATTGATTCTTAATGGGTCCCTTTTTCTTTTTCTTTCTTTTTTTTTCTTTTTTTCTTTTTTAGCTTTTTCTCTATTGACTTTCCTGGAAGATGGTTAAATATAGTCTCGACAGCATTACTGTGATTCCAAAGCCAGACTATACTACAAAAAAAGAAATACTACATGATAATATCTGTGATGAACACAGATGCAAGAATTCTCAATAAAATACTAACAAATCAAATTTGAGAGCATGTTAAAAGGATCATACAGCATAGTCAAATGAGATGTATCCCCAGGATGCAAGGATATATGCAAATCAGTAAACATGATAGCCACTTTAATGGAATGGATAAAAATCATTTCATCATCTCAGAAAAAGAATTTGACAAACTTCTGTATCTGATTAAAAACTCTCAACAAAATTAGGTATAGAAAAAATAATAAAGGTTATATATAAGAAGCCCACAATTAACATCATACTCAATGGTGAATAGCTAAAAGCTTTTCTTCTATGATCAGGAAAAAGAGAAAGATGACCACTCTCCTCACTTCAATTCAACATAGTACTGGAAGTCTGAGCCAGGGCAATTAGTCAAGAAAACTAAATAAATATAAAGCATCAGAATTTGAAAGAAACAAGTAAAACTGTCTTTGTTTGCAGATGTATAAGGTTATTTTACAGAATACCCTGAAAATTCCACCAAAAAGCAGTTAGAGCTAATAAATGAACTCAGTAAAGTTGCAAGGACACAAAATCAGCATACAAAAATCAGTTACATTTCCCATACACTAGCAATGAAATATCTGAAAAAGAAATTAAGAAAGCAATCCCATTCACAATATTATCAAACACAATGAAATACTTAGTAATAAGTTTTTTTTAATTTTATTTAAATTCAAGTTAACATATAATGTTTTTTGTTTTGTTTTGTTTTTTTAAGATCTTTTATTTATTTATTTGAGAGAGAGAGAATGAGAGAAAGCACATGAGAGGGGGGAAGGTCAGAGGGAGAAGCAGACTCCCTGCCGAGCAGGGAGCCCGATGCAGGACTCGATCCAGGGACTCCAGGATCATGACCTGAGCCGAAGGCAGTCACTTAACCAACTGAGCCACCCAGGCGCCCTGTTTTGTTTTGTTTTAAGTAAGCTCCACACCCACCATGGAGCCCAATGTGGGGCTTGAACTCATGACCCTGAAATCAAGACCTGAGCTGATATCAAGAGTCAGATGCTTAACCAATTGAGCCACCCAGGTGCCCCACTTAGGAATAAGAGGTGAAAGATCTGTATGATGAAAACTATAAAATAATGATGAAAGAAATTGAAGATACAAATAAATGGGAAGATAACCTATATTCATGGATTAAAAGAATCAATATTGTTTAAATGTCCATACTACCCCAAGTGATCTACAGATTCAATGCAATCCTTATCAAAATTCCAATTGCATTCCTTACAGAAATAGAAAAAAAAATGCACACTCCTAAAATTCATATTGAACCAATAAAAGACCCCAATAGCCAAAGTAATCTTGACAAAGAACAAAGCTGAAGGTATCACTCTTTAATTTCAAACTATATTACAAAGCTATAGTAAGCAAAACAGTATGGCTCTGGCAAAAAACAGACATACAGGAACAATGGGACAGAAGAGAGAGCTGTGAAATAAATTCATACATACATGGTTAACTGACCTTCAAAAAGGGTAACAAGAATATAAAATGAGTAATGGATAGACTCTTCAATAAAAGTTGTTGGGAAAACTGGATATCCAGATGCAAAAGGATGAAAATGAATCCATATCTCACACCATACACAAAAAAACTTAAAATGGATTTAAAACTTAACCATAAGACTGAAACCATAAAACTCCTAGAATAAAACAGAGAAAAAGCTCCTTGACATTGTCGTTAGCAGTGATTGTTTGGATATGACAACAAAAGTACAGGAAATAAAAGCAAAAATAAACAAGTGAGATTATATCAAACTAAAATGCTTCTACACAGCAAAGGAAACAATAAACTAAATGAAAAGACAACCAATGAAATGAAAAAAATATTTGCAAATGTTTCTGATAAGGGATTAATATTCAAAATACATAAGCAACTCCTACAAGTTAACAGCATTAAAACAAATAACTTAATTTCAAAATGAGCAAAGGACCTGAATAGCCATTTCTCTAAAAATATCATACAAATGGCTAACAGGTTAATGACAATGTGCTCGACTTCACTAATCATCAGAGAAATGAAAATCAAAACCACAAAGAGATATCACCCCACACCTGTCAGGATTTAAATTATTATAAAAAATGAAAATAAAAACAAGATAGCAAGTGTTGGCAAAGATGTGGAGAAAAGGGAGCACTGAGACACAATTGGTGGGAATGTAAACTGCTGTTGCCATTATGGAAAACAATGTGGAGGTTCCTTCAAAAATTGAAAATAGAATTACCATATGATCCATCAAGGCCATTTCTGAGTACTTATCCAAAGGAAATGAAATCAGGATCTCAAGATACCTGTACTTCCATCTTCACTGAGATTATTCATATTAGCCAAGATTTTGAAACAACCTAAATGTCCATCAATGGATGAATGGGTAAACAAAATGTGGTACATACTTTCAATGGAGTATTATTTAGTCTTAAAAAAAAAAAAAGGAAATCTTGCTATTTGTGACCACAGGGATGGATCTGGAGGACATTGTGCTAAATGAAATAAGCTGGAAAAAGATAAATACTGTATGATTTCACTCATATGTATAATCTAAAACAGTCAAACTTAAGGAAGCAGAGACTAGGGACTGCAGGAGATGCAGGAAGATGGAAAAAGATAGGTGATGGTGAAAGCTACAAAGTCTCAGTTATATGAGACAAATAAGTTTTGGAGGTCTCTTCTATAGCAAAGTGCCTGTAGCTAACAATAAATACTGTATTGCATACTTAACATTTGCTAAAAGGGTATATGTTATGTTAAATGTTTTTACCACAAGATGATGATGATCATGACAACAGTAATGGTAATAATGAAGTGATTGAGTGGAAATTTTGTGAGGTGATGGAAATATCTATGGTCTTGAGAATAGTAATGATTTCACAGATGTATACTTATCCCCAAACTCATCAAGTATATTACATATGTATATCTTTTTACATGTCAATCATACTTCGATAAAGTAGAATAAAAAATAATAAAAGTAAGATAAATTTTTAAAATCTAGAGGCAAGAATACCTTCCAGGAAATGTCATTCCTATTACAGCCACAGAAGGAGACACATAAAGTAAGGACATCTCACAACTGGAGATGCTACAACTAATCAATGAGCCCAGACGGTTTTGACCTGATTTCCTTGATTACAAATTTGCCATTAACCATCCACCTAGTCATTCAGCAGTATCAGATTTATGAATTTCAAAAGGGATGTTAAATTTGTAATTAAAAAAAAATTACATCTCCTACAATTATTAGATAGGATTATTCTATTAAGAATTTCTCCACTTTTCCCCACAAACACGTGGTTACTCATCTGACACAATTTATGTATAACCACAGTTTACCCTGGCCTTATCTATCCTCTGTGAAAACCTGGACTGTAACTACTGCTTTCCTTGTTTTGAATCTAACTTCTCTCTTGGCTGTCTTTCTTTTAATTTTCTTTTTTCCCCCCTCCTTTTCTTCCCCCACCCACCCCATTTTAAGGAAACCCCGGTTATGGAATCTATAAAAGATAATTACTTGAGCGCTTGACTTTTTCCTTATCAATTTCAAATGGTACATAGTAAAATTTTTTTAAAGTTATCATTATGAACTCATGGATATTTATACATTTGATGTTTTCTTAAGCAAATACTGTGTTTGTTTGTTTGTGTTGATTGTGTACAAATTGCACTCTCCTAGGCCAGTTTAATCCCCTTTATTTTGGCTCCTGGGACTTTGACATAACCCTACCCATGATTCATTCATTTGATACAACTTGCCTGAGACCTAGAATCAGACATTTATCCAAAATTCATGGACATTTTAGTTGGAAATAACGTTTGAAGAGCTGATACCAGGTGCTAGATGTGCTCATTGATATTTTGACCTTTTTGGCACTTTTATTGTTTTTATGCCTTTTCTCTAGGCTAAAAGAGGAGAGTTTTGGTTTCCTTTCTTTCTTTCTCTCTTTCTTTCTTCCTTCCTTCCTTCCTTCCTTTTAGAAGAAAACAATAGCAATATAATAGGAATCCATTTTAATGTAAGATGAAATGTAAAATTGCAGTTTTTATGTACCTTTTAAAAAACTGCTTTTAGCTCTTTTCACTTAGTCTGTAGTATCACCAGGACGCACTGGAGTCAATTTTAAAAAATTCTTTATAAGTAGTTCTAATAGTAAATATTGATATTTCATAACTTATCATTTTTAGTAGTCTTTCAGAGAACAAAAGAAAATTCACTTATCTTTCTTTTAAAGATTTATTTATTTACTTATTTATTTGACAGAGAGAGACACAGTGAGAGAGGGAACACAAGCAGGGGGAGTGGGAGAGGGAGAAGCAGGCTTCCTTCTGAGCAGGGAACCCCACGAGGGGCTCTATCCCAGGACCCCTGGGATCAGGACCTGAGCCAAAGGCAGATGCTTAACTACTAAACCACCCAGGTACCCCTCACTTTTATCTTTTATATAAAATAAACTTATTCTATTTTGCAATTACCACATGGTTCCCTGAGACTATTTGATAAGTCTAAGATTCTTAAAGAATCTTAATCATCTTATTTTTCCTATAGCTTGAAGAAGTTTGCTATTTTATACCCTATAAATTATTTCACCATTAAGTTATTTCTAGGCATACCAAAAATTACTAATTATAAAATGAATAATGATAGAATTATTACTTTTGAGGCATCCTTTGGTTTTCCTAGCATACTACTGCCAAAGCAGTGATTTTTCATTGGTATGCACATGACTTCAAATGACCATGAAAATTGCTGTGAATACTGATTTTGGGGTTAGGAATAAATTTTAATAAGAAGGCAATGCTTTATTTTTTCAAGAAACTATAAAATAAAATAGGAAACATTTTTTATAGTTTTTTGTTTGTTTAGCTTTCATGAATACAGTTGAGAGAAATATGTTTTGCAGTTAGATGGATCAGAGACAGATAATAGCACTTTAGATTCTAATGGTAATGGTTAAGTAGATATTATAAGCAAAATCACAGACTATGAGTCCTCAGATGATGATATACTGTATATAAATCCTCAAATTCAAGAACTGAAGAGTATACAATATATTCCTAAGGACAAAAATGAATATGGTACTCTGCCCGATTAATTATTCAAAATGAACAATTCCATTATAGAATATTTTGTGACAAGAAACTTAATTATCCCATTTTTCTATAAAATGTGTGAAAATCTTTTCATCTTGCATTATGTTTGTACATCAAACTTTACTTGATATGGTTCCTAAATTACAAACAAAATGTGAGGACATATTTATATGGGAAGATTAAAAGAATATATGATATAGAAAGGAAAATATTAGTTGAATTGATCATTCTAACTGATGTTTATAAATCTAAAAAAAGAAAGTGTTTTTAAATTATGGAGCAAAGAAGATGAGGTCCTCTCATTAAAAATATTACATTGTCAAAATTTTGGCAAAGCATTACTATTCAACATGCAGTAAAATTTGACACATAAATAATTTTAAATTAAAACTCAATGGAGATGCATTTATTTTGGCTTTTATAATCTGGAATCAGTATTATGAATAGGTACCAACAGTTTTTGAACAGTTAGTTGCATTACAGTTGTATTGCCAATTATAGGCATCTATTACTGCAAAACCAGGAAATATTGAATAAAATATGTGGGTCTCCTTTGCTTCAATTCTTACAGATATTTCTAAGAAACTTTTTTCACTATCTCTTTTATTCTTCTGTAAATTATTCATAAGCTGACAAAGTATACAAATATAGAGATAGTTCATTGCATCTAGATGACAAATGATGACTATATGTATATACACATACATATATATGTGGATATACATATACACATATATACACTTTATGTGCATATATATATGGGCATATATATGTGTACATGTATATATATACTTAGTTTGTATATATACATATAACATACACATATATATGAAACAAATTTGTTGGTGGCACTGTTGAATTTATGTATGGTCTAGGCCCTAGGGTACATTTAGTGAGAAATTACCTTAATTAATCAAAAAAAAAAAAAGGAGAAGAAGGAGGAGGAGGAGAAGAAGAAATGGTATAGGAGATAATCAAAAAAGCAATAAAGTTGTAATGCAGATCAATGAGAGGGAATTGCAAAGAGTTTTACAATGAATGCATATACCTGTAGAAAAAGACAACATTACTATAGGATTATAAAACCTGAGAATACCTTATAGAAGGAACTCAAGTTAGAATTGTGTCCAACACAACATTTTATAAAGGGAAAATTAAGTTTCACAGACAATGGATGACTTGCCAAAAACACACCTGGAATAAAGCAAGGTGAGGACTGGAATCCAAGACAATGTCGTTTCTGTTCTCACATACACTCTGCTGGACACTTATTTGATTGTATATCCAGCCCTCCTCTGCCACATACATACAGAACACTTTTCTATGAACGGTGTCCTCTTTTGATCATCCTTATAAGGCAAGCCCCTAAACTCATTTTGTACAAATTAATATGTAAAAAAAAAAAATGCTCTTTCTCTCTCTATTTGATTTTGCCTGTGACATGTGATCCAAGCTCACCCATTAGAATTCCCTCTCCAAATCCTACATCCTCTTATATTTGATTAATTGAAAACTTAGTGTTTAAAGTGAGGCAGTGTTTACTTCTTGACAATTTGGAACTGGAACTGAGATCCAAAAGCTGAATTTGGTTTACTATTACCAAGAAAAAGAAACACAGTGCTCTGGTTGATATTTTAGGTCATGTAACCTGAGGGAGGTGGGGAGTGGAGAGGAGGATTGTCTGTAATGAAAGTTAAAAACTAAGCAGAAGCATAAAAAGCAGCAGAGAAAAGATGGGATTAGTGTCCTGATTGCATGGCATGCACCAGGCTTAGCAGATGTCTGCCCCTGAATCTATGAATTCACTATTTTCTTTCTCAATATAGCTCGGGGGAGGGGGGATCTCTGTGGTTCATATATAAGAGTCATTGTTAACCTTACTGTACACCACAATGCCACTCAGTATCTTTCTTAAGAAATCTGAACTACATCCTAAAATTAAAAAGGATGTGCCCTGACCAAAAACTCAGAAAAGAGTGTTGGATACCAAAGACAACTAATTAAGAAAAGGAAAAAAAATAAAATAAAATGGGAACCAATAGAATATATTAAAAAAAAAGGGTTAATAAGCTAATTTTTCTGGAAAAAAAGAATTTCAGGAAAAAGTATTAAAGAAAAACTCAGGTCCATCGAAATGAAAATCCCAAGTATTGGCATAAGAGTAGCCTATCTCCATATATACATATATTATAATTAATATGGAATATATACTAAACAGATTTTTTTACATAGATAAGTGATGATGTAGAAAATATTAACTAAAACATGCTGGACTACAATTAACAATTAGTTTTAATAATAAGCATACAGAAATAACACTAAGTCCAGAGGTAAGTGGGCCCCCAAATTGATTCATTCGGAGATTCTACAGTCTGCAGTGTTTGTTGGCTTCATTATTATGGAATAACAAGGCTTCATTATTATGGAATAACAAGGCTGCAGTTGCTGATCACATACACAATTGCTGGACTTCAAGCACAGTGGTATCTAGAGGAAGGACAGAGTATCTTTTCCTATGTGTCTCCTTTAGGAGAAACCCTGGAGTGTCATCAGTCAGATTGAGCCACATCACTGTTCCAGAATCAGTCAGTAGGAAAGGAGATGGAATTATCATGACTGGCCTAGAGCTGAAATACAGCAGATGCACTGGAGGTGGTATTGCCAAAGAGCACACACATGCACACACGTGCACACGTAAACACAACAAAGCTATGTATATACTCCAATCAAGCTTAAAGAAAGCTTTGAATATTGACTTTTTCATTTTTTATCATACCAGATGTTTCTCTTGTCCATAATTATTGATTGATAACATTGTGATAACACTGTTAAGGACTACTAAATATTCCATTAAGTATATCTAAGTCAATTAGCCATTTTGTTAAACGCTTCCACAGTTTATAATATTTTACAGGTATAAATAGTACAGTAAAAAGGAAGAGAAATATGTAAAGAGTACAGTCAGGAATAGAAATATGTATTCCCCCTCCTTTAAATAGTTTATCATAATCTTATAAATGGAAATATGATTTTTTTAACTTACTAAATTTACTCTAAGGGACTTCAGCTATTTGCATTCCTACAAAATGAGAAATTGTAACAATGGTCTTTCCAGAATTGAGAAAAACAGCATTTAATGCTTTACTGTTTCTTAATCAAAGCTTTAATGTTTCTATGTTTCTATCAATTTTATATGGAAAAATATTTTTACAGTTTATTATTAAAGTTGGACTTTCTGCTTTTGTTTTAGCCTTTTACGTTTATTTTGCAAACCATCTGTGTATTTCTTTTGCCAATTTTTATAATGTAAGCATTACACATTTTCTCTTACATATTTCTAAATTTTCTAAATTTTTTTAAAGATGTTTTATTTGATGTTACAATTAAGGTAAACTATTTTTTTTTTCAAATAGATTAGATTTCCAATACCATTTGCTAAATTTTAGGAGCATATTGTTGGAACACATTCTTTCCCTTATCTATGTACTTAGGTATTCTAGAGTCTTAGGTATTCTAGAATAGATTACAATGCAATTTATTCCGATTCACTGTTCTGACAGTTCTGTGGTAATATCACAGTTTTACTTGTACACTGTGATATTTTATAGGGTAAACATCTCTATCAGCTATGTAGAAATACAATAGGCACATCTGGGCACGATTTTCATGTGTTCTCTCTTACCAGTGAGCACAAAAACATCAAGTAATTTATAAAACTATACTCACTGATCTTTGGGGAATAATTCTTAAGTAGAGAAAAGAAATGATAACTATCTTTAATTGAAATCTTCTCTTTCTAGACCTTTGCTGGGCTCTTTATATGCATTAAACAATTCTCAAAACAATCTGATAACATTACTGTTTTTATTATTCTCATTTTACAGAAGATAAAGTTGTTTAAGAGGCTTGGAAAATCACAGAAGCTAATTGCCAAGAGGGTCCAAAACCCATGCCAAGAAACCTTGGAGCATACGCTTGTTCATGACCAGCCAGTTATGTTGCCTATAATAATCCTCCAAAGTCATGGGCATATGTGGGAGGGGAGTGAAAATGTGACAGGGACCACAGATCTCTGAGACCCCTGGATCGCAGCAGAATTTGGGACAGTGGTTTAATCTCCTACCAAGTCACCCTGTTTCCATTCAGAAGTGGGAGCTAGGTGCTGGTCTCACCCTTGGCTAATCCCACTTTCTAATCCTGCTTTTGGGGCACTGTGAGAATGAAATTTAAAAACGTATGGCAGAGGTGAGACTTGGCTACAGCAGATAAATTCTCCACATAATTGGCTGAACAGCTAACCTAGAGAGATGCTTATTGTTCAGCAATAAACTAAGATGATAAAAAGCATCAAGAAAACCTCAAAGCTTTTTCACCTACCCCATCCACACCAATGTCAGGCATTATGATCCTCAGTTGTATTTTGATATCTAAGGGTAGTAGAAACACAACCTATGTCTAATAATGACCTGTCTTGGAGCCACTTACGATATGTTTTGAACTGGGTCTGGAAAGTCTAATCTATGCCTGTGATTTGTCAAAACTAATAAATAGTCAGCAGGTTATAACTTTCAAATGTAGTCATTAGGTGAATATTCTTTTTGTTCAAAATTCTCCATAACCCTGTCCCTACCCCTGGCTGTAGTCTACTTTGCCTTCCCTGATGGCGTTTTCCTCCTGTTGCAAGGCTCAGCTCCCATGGAGAATCTCCCATGGAGTGTCCAGTGTCCTGCCCTAACTGCCTAAGTCTGCCGATTAGCTCTACCAAGAAAACTAGGCTGAGGTCTTTGATTGTTTATAAACTATCTTTTTCACTTTTACACTTAGGCCTGTGTATCATTTTCAAAGTGTATAAATTCAGTTATAATTTTTCAGTTACAAGTTATAGAAAATCAAAGTCAAGCATCCTTAAACCACAAATGTGATTTATAGGAATTAAATCAAGCACAGGTGTTACTTGTAGGCATGGTCTGATAGGGTGGGTATGACACCATCTGATCTCAGGCTCCATCCATATTTTTGTTTTGTTTTGTTTTCCCCCCTTCCTTCTCAAGGTAGCTTCTTTTATATTCAAGTTGAAGAAAGCAACCTTTTGAAATTCATTCTGATTGGACAGATTTAGTTCATTCCTAACACAACAGCCAAGACGAGGGAAAGCACAAAATCAAAAGATCCACTCCGTAAATTCAAGGCCTTTAGTCAGCTTTCCAAGTAGCTCATGAATCCTCCACGCAAAAACTCAAAAACTCAACTTTCCCTGTTGGGAAGGGAAAGAGGAAATTTAAGCTCTAAACACAAGAAACACAGTACCTATACACAAAGGACATGGCTTTGGCATGACCATTTCAAACGCATTTGATGACAAATTAACAGCATACCTCTTATATATTATAAATATGAACACTGACAGATGACAGATTATGGAATTTTATAAGAATTATGCTGTGTGCCTAAGCTTTCACTTAAAATGTTTTCAAACCGGGGTGCCTGGGTGGCTCAGTCGTTAAGCGTCTGCCTTCGGCTCAGGTCATGATCCCAGGGTCCTGGGATCGAGCCCCGCATCGGGCTTCCTGCTCAGCAGGAAGCCTGCTTCTCCCTCTCCCACTCCCCCTGCTTGTGTTCCTGCTCTCGCTGTCTCTCTGTCAAATAAATAAATAAAATCTTTAAAAAAAAAATGTTTTCAAACCAAATATAAAACACTACAACATGTCACTTTAAACATGTGTCACAGTTTTGTACTTAACACAATGCATTAAAATATTTTAACTATTTATATTGTTCCGAGTCTCTCATAGTGACACAGTATCAACAGACTCTGCTCATAGCTTCTGAAACCTATATTTGCTCTCAAGAATTTGCTGTGAATTAGTTGAATCACTGACAGGATAGCAAATATTAAATATATTTAAAATAAGTATTTTTTAATAAAACATACTAGACAGTTACTAATCATTAAGATCCATTTGAATATACTGTTATGTTCATAAAACTTTTTAATTTTATATTTCAATTTTTTATGATTTTTCACTTACCACTCAAGATGAATTTAAGAATCATTTTTACCAATTTTAAATGAAATCCAGTGGAGAATACATTGTTTCTTCACACTGATTTATGATGTTCTGTTGTCCTTTCCACTATTATAATATTATTTTCCATTTCTTAAACCCCTAGTAAATTTTATAATATTAATGTAAGCCCTGCACAATTCTCGTTAAATTTCTTCAAATCTATTTTAAGAATTATGTTGCTTTTGTGAATAGTCTCATTTGTTCATTACATATTCTAACTGATAATGATGCATTAAAGAAAAACTACTAACTTTATTGTTTTTATCTGGCTACATTATTGATATATTTATATTATATAATGTTATTTTATTTAGGAATTATAGTCACCTGCTGTTAAGAGGTATGAGAAATAACAGTGAATTAAATAAAAGTTGTTTTCTTCCTCATGCTAAAAAAATCTAGTAGGGATTAGAGTTCAGGGTTGACATAGTAGCTCAATGGTTTTATCAAGAACTAGACTTCTAGGGGTGCCTGAGTGGCTCAGTTGTTAAGCGTCTGCCTTCGGCTCAGGTCATGATCCCAGGGTCCTGGGATCAAGCCCCGCATCGGGCTCCCTGCTCAGCGGGAAGCCTGCTTCCCACTCCCCCTGCTTGTGTTCCCTCTCTCGCTGTGTCTCTTTGTCAAATAAATAAAATCTTTAAAAAAAAAAAAAAAAAAAAGAACTGGACTTCTATCTTTCTCTTCCAGTTTCACGGTTATATCTTCATGGGCCAAGACAAGTTGCTGAAGCTCTATCCATCATGTCTGTATTCCAGGCATCAGTATGAGGGTAAATGTGATCATCCCAGTTGTCTGCTCCTCACCCCTATTTTATGGAGTTATATATGGAGTATCCAATAGGTTCATCTTATATCTCACGTGTCAGATAATAGTCAAATATTACCTACCTGCAGTGATTGTTGAGAAATGTCTTTTACTTAGATATACTGTGCTCTAATGGGGGCACTCTTAATAAGAAAAAAGGAGAGGCAGGGTAGGCAATCAGTTGCCTTTTCCACAAATAATTTTTCAGATATTTGTGTGTCACTTCTTAGTATTTAATCTTTAAGATTTACTGATTTCTTTGATTTTATCTCTAATATTCCTAACTCACTTATCTTTGTAATCCTAAAAGATCATAAAATGGTAATAATAATGATAAAAAAATGATAGTAATCATGGTATTTTTTTTAGTATCTACCAGACTATGATAAGCAATATTCATATTTTAATTTGCTTGAGAGTTTTAAGGAGCCAACTAGAGAACCTATCTAACAGTTCTCACTTTATATTTAATGATATGTAATTTGCCACTTAAATATTTCCAAATATTATCTTCATTTAACTGTGAATTTTATAATTTCCTTTGCTTTTCTTCACGTTGCCTAAAATTAATATTGTCATGCTAGTTTTCATTTTACATTTTAATCATAAATACTGTGTTGGAACTTTTCTAATCAGTATTATATCATCCTCTTATTTGTATTTATTGTCTCCTAATACCTAAATCGTTTGTAAGCGGAAAATAGTTCTCCCATTCAGCAACTAATTATTGAGAGCCTAGTGTGTTCCAGGTACTATTCATTCGTGATGTTTCCACTAGAAACAAATTTTAATTCAACCTAATATTAATTTTCTTCTGAGTGGTGAGTTAAAAAGTTTTCTTTTTTTAATAATTTGTATGATTTCTGTTTCTATTATTTTCTTTTATGCTTTTATTTTTATTTTATTTATTTATTTCCTTATTTTAGAGAGAGAGAGTGCGAGCAGGGAGAGGGGTAGAGGGAGAGAGAGAGTAGAGAATCTCAAGCAGACTCCGCACTCATTCCTGAGTGCGGAGCTCAACCCCGTGCTCAATCTCATGACCCTGAGATCAGGATCTGAGCCAAAACCAAGAGTCTGATGCTTAACTGACTGAGCCACCCAGGTGCCTCTAGTTTTATTTTAACTCTTCATTTTCTAATGTGTGTTCTTTGTTATTTTCCACGGATTTAAAAGCAATGCCTCCCATTCATAATTGTACCAGCAATTATTACACTGATTAAAAACAACATAAAACCTGCATTTTCTAAGTCACAAAGTCAAGAATGAAAGCATATGATTTTTCTCATCAATAAAACCATCCCTTCTGTATTTTTGAATGTGAAAACCAAGGGACTAAGTAATGATAAGAGATGTCATAATGCTATTTAAGTTGAGGACACATGGTTTCATATAAAAGGAGCTTCTAACCTCTAGAAAATGCTCTTGCTGGAGAAAGTAAAATGTAAGGCACAGACTGAGACCTGAGTCAGAGGTGATGGAGCTATCTCCCCACATCGACTAGGGAAGATTTTTTTCCATTTTTGCTGACCAGTGTGTAAACTCCCAGCTTGAAGGGAATCCAGATATAAGTGGGAAGCAGAGGGCGCCTGGGTGGCTCAGTTGGTTAAGCGACTGCCTTTGGCTCAGGTCATGATCCTGGAGTCCCGGGATCGAGTCCCGCATCGGGCTCCCTGCTCGGCAGGGAGTCTGCTTCTCCCTCTGACCCTCCTCCCTCTCATGCTCTCTGTCTCTCATTCTCTCTGTCTCAAATAAATAAATAAAAATCTTAAAAAAAAAAAAAAATAAGTGGGAAGCAGAGTGCTTCCTTCCACTAAGGACTGCAAGATGGTCAGAAATTCCCTCTCCCTGTGCATGTTCCAGACCTCACACATCAGTCACATGGGGCAATACAGCATAATGGGAGGCTATGCCACTTTGGGCTATGTGACCTTGGAAAAGTTCCTTTTACTTCCTGCCTCAGCTTCCTCAAATACAAAATGAAGATAAAATGGACATAAAAACACTGTCCAGCTCCTTGGGTTATGATGAGTTTTGAGTGAGTTAAAATACGTAGAGAACTTAAGACAGCTAGTACCACATGGTGAGCACTGTATTTGGCAAATAGGTAAAAATATGTGTGCTGAAGGGCTCTGAATCCTGATGGAGTAATTTAGCGCTGTAGGATCCTTTAGATAATGTAAAATGGCACCTTCAGAGTCAAGATAGTGTGGACACCCTAGCACGATAGTACATGTGGGTAGGATGTTGGCCATGCCTTCTCTCCCTTGGTTCCTATTTGAGCCTGGCGCAACATCTTCCCCTTTGACTCTCTGAGTTACTAGATATCTTCCAAAAGATCCCTTTGCTGCTTAAGTTAAAATGTTTCTGTTTTCGCAGACGAGTACCCAGATTTATACTAAGCGCTCTATTATATGCTTCATAATACATTCTGTACACAATCTCAATTAAAATCTCACTCTTAAGGGCGCCTGGGTGGCTCAGTTGGTTAAGCGACTGCCTTCGGCTCGGGTCATGATCCTGGAATCGCGGAATCGCGGGATCGAGTCCCGCATCGGGCTCCCTGCTCAGCGGGGGGTCTGCTTCTCCCTCTCCCGCTCCCCCCTCTTGTGCTCTCTCTCTCTCTCTCTAAAATAAAAAAAATAAAAATAAAATAAAATCTCACTCTTAAAATTTATCAGCTAGATTATAAACTCGATGAAAGGAGTAGCTGCTGTCAGTGATATATAGTCTCTGGGGTATTGTCAATGTTTAACACAGTGACTGAGACACATTCCCTATAATTGCGTGTTTGAATAAGTGGGAGAAAGGGGTAGGAGAATGAATGAATATAGGTTTTGGTGGGCAAAATAAAGGAAAAACAATCTATTGCCAGTTATCCCCTATGGAAAATACTGAGCTAATATATATATTTTACCTTTGCTGTAATGGTAAAGTAGTGAAGTTGGTGTAAGGCTGAAAAAGGGTTTCCATTTTTAAAAGCTCCTAGAAACATTTCAAAATGCTTCACCAGCATACAAAAGAACCCTGGAAGTAAAAATGCAAATTAAATGTCACTTAACCTTACCATATGAATCTGAATGTCCTTTGTGAATTGTGATAGCTTCTCAAAACTGCTATTTTAAGAGAACAAATTGCACCTTTTCTGCAGATATCATAAGGGAATACTTGCTACAGCTTAAACACACAGTTTTCTTTGGTGCATTGGGAGATTAATTATTGTCACAAACACATAAAAAGTAAACATAACAATATATATGACCCATGGGATTCCTATTGATTTCACTTTAATTTGCCAAAATTCAAAAACCCAATCTGAATATAATATCAGTAAGAGAAGTTTGGCTGATGAGTTTATCCTCTGTGCTTTTTAGGAGTTCTGCAATTCTTAAGAAACCGCTTTGAATAGACCAATGCAATTGAACTATTTCTATTCCAGGTAAAATGAATGACTCTCATTTTTCTCCAAATCCTTTAACCTTGAAAGGACCACTGCCCCCCGCCAACCCCCAACAACAACAACAACAAAAAAGAGACCATGAAGTTAGAAAATTGGTGGGCTTTTACCAAAAGCAAGGGTTTTGCTATATTACTAAAACAACATATTCATTACAATTCCATTCTCAACACATAGATAGAGTTGAATTCCATATTCTTTTTCTTAACCCTAGTGATTTAGGGTGGGGGGAAGAGAAGGAAGGCTTATATAGGAACTAATTACTAATTTCTCCTTTTCCCACTTTCCACTCCTGTACCTTCAGTCTTTTTTCCATTTCTTTATCCTTTTGCATGCACAGATCTCCTTTCATTTTTTTAGCCTTTTTGCTACTCGCCATTGTTTATTAGGCCATTTTTTTTTCTTCTCATATTACTTTCACACATATCTTGAATAAATTGTCTCCATCAAATACATTTCTACAATACCTATTTAAGTCCCATGAATCCATATTACTATGATACTAAGGTCTCAGAAGTCATTACTTCTGAATATCTTCAACGGCTTACTAAATGCTAAATTCAGAGATCATCTTTTATAATTTCTCTGTGGTATTTATATTTTCATCATCATTAAAAAATATATCCCCTCCTTTGGGTAGTAAGATTTTGTACTATTCTGAACTTGCTACCACTAACAATTTTTTCTCTCTATCTCATTATTATAGTCATCCTTCTGCAGCATAAAATGTGATTCTCAATGCATCAATGTTTTTGTTGGTGGTGGTGGTTCTTTTTTATCTTTTCTCTCACTTCTGATATGCTGAAATGATAAAGGTATGGATATGTTAATATGTAACATACTTATAATTGACTTTTTGTTTGTTTGTTTGTTTTAGATCTGAATTGATTATCACTTTTCTCTGGCTCACACTGCATGTCAATGATGACCTCTCTGTAGCAGGTACCCTTATGGCACTCTTCTCCCAAGTGCCCTGAAGGGTAATACCCGTTGCTGAGCTCCTTCAGTTCGAATAACTAGCTTTCTGTCAACTCCTTTCAATCATCTTCAGCTCCTGTTCCTATTGGTGTGCCTCAATCCTAAGGCATCTATTAAATTATTGGAAAAGAGATAAAAGTAGTAGGCCAATAGTGCAGATAATATGGAATGGTAAGATTAAAAAAAACATCACTGATTGAATCAAAAGCATGAAGAAAAGAGAAAAAAAAAACGAAGAGAAGCAAGTAGCAAAATGGCAGATTTAAGTTTAACCATCTTAATCATGTTAAGTACAAACGTTCTAGAATACACCAATACACCAGTAAGATTAGATAGAAACATGGATAAGTTAAGGGTAAATAATGGATTAGATAGAGACATGGATAAGTTAAGGGTAAATAATGGAAAATATGGTACTTAACTACTAAGTAAACGAATTCTGGAGTGAAGAGAATATTAAACAAAAGAGACTTCAGAACAAGGAATAGCAGCAGGAGTAAAAGGAACACTGCATCATAAAAATTGGTCAACTTTTCACACACCAAAAAAAAACCCACACTAATCTTAAATGTCTATGTGTGTTAACAACAAAATTTCAAAATACATAAACAAAAAGTGATAGAACTAAAAGGAGGAGTGAACAAATTCAAAATTATAGTTGTGGTCTTCAACTTTATTAAGCAGTACAGAAAGTTTGAAAATTCAGTAAAAGTATGAAATATTTGAACAATACTAGTCAACTGAGACTAATGGATAATTATAAAGCAAATAGATAATTATAGAACACTCCACTCAATATCAGCAGAAGATATGCTCTTTTCAAGAGCATAAGGAACATCCATCAAAGTAGGGCATATTCTAGATCATAAATAAGCCTGGGAATATTTAAAAGGATTTAAATCATATGAAGCATATTTTATAATCATAATGGAATCAAAATGGAAATTAACAAGAGAAAAATTCCACCAAAAAACTTCAAAAGAAACAATATATTAATAAATAAAGGAAGTCACCAGAGATATTATAAAATATTTTGAATTGAATGAATATAAAAATTCAGTATATCAAAACTTGAAGGATGCACCTAAAGGATTACTACATAATTTATATCTTTAAAAACCAAATACATTAGGGGTACCTCAGTGGCACAGTCAGTTGAGCATCTGGCTCTTGATTTCAGCTCAGATTATGATCTCAGGGTCGTGAGATCGAGCCCCATGTCAGGTTCCGTGCTCAAGGAGGAATCTACTTGGGCTTCTCTCTCCCTCTGCACCTCCCCCCCTAAAATAAATTAAATCTTTAACAATCAATTAATCAATCAATAATAAAAACCAAATACATTAAGTCAGTAAAGAAGAAATAGCCTGAGTAGTCTTTACCTCTATTAAAGAAATTCCTTTCAGTATGAAATATCTCACAACATAAAACAGTCCAGTTGAGTTCACTGGTAAATTCTTGCAGACATTTAAAGAAGAAATTACCCCCATTTTGCACAAACTCTCCCAGAAAATACACGAGAAGAGAATACTCTCAATTTATATTATGAGGACAGTATTGCCAAGACACTAAAACCAAAATGTTCACTGGAATTAAATACTAAACATCAATTTCTGTCATTCTGTTTTATAACTCTAATATGAAGGAGAAAAAAGGAAACCAAATTTCCATAAATGAATACATATCTCATGATGTAAGCAGTTCTTAGGTACTGTGATAGCAGAATAAATAACTGAAGTGCGTACACAATCACTGTGATAACAACTACTATACAGGAGTGATACACTGGCCTCCCAAATTTATTTTGTTACCATTGTAACATTTTGGGGGACTCTAAATGTTTTTGTTTAAAATATCTACTTTGTTTTGTATGACCTCCATCATACCAGTCCATAAAGGTAACATAGATCTGTTACCAACACAACAAAAAAACTACCTCCCTAAATTCCCAAAATGATCCTTCTGAGGAAATACTGGTCATGTATCTCCTTTGAGAATTGTTTCTAGAGGTATTTTTAAAAAAAGGAAAGGAAAAATTTTGGCAATGTTAATATACACTTCTAAGCAGTAAGTTATAAAAATAACTGTTCAACCTCAATTTAAGCAACTCTTTTCAAATGTAATTATTTTACCCTCAAATCTGTAGAGTTTAAAATTTTCTTCCATTCCAAAAGTGTATTTACCATGGAAAATATTTGTTAATTTTTGACCAAAAGCAAAAAATTACTTCTGAAATATATCTGGTTTATACATGTGAGGGAGATGATTTATTTAGGCATAAACATTTATGTCTCTTTAATTAAAAATTAAAATGTTAGTGTGATTTCCCATTTAATTAAAATAATATTCACTGAAAAGAAATTATAATGTGTATCAGAAGTTCTCATCTCCAGAATCTCTCCCCAAATGCAATGAGATATTTCCTAAACAAATGTAGTGTTTTCAAAGATTTAGGAGATACATTCATGGTAGAAAAAGACAGAGAATATGCTACTCTTGTATTCTAATCATCATCAGTTGAAGAACTAGAAAATATAACAAAACACAAAATGTTCAAACAATGGTATAGGATTCAAATATTTTTTTTCTAAAAGGGCTTCATCAAAATCTTATGAGGAGAATTTAAAATATACAAATTCAATTTGTAAGTTGTAGGGACTGGAAATCTATTCTTTTAAATATTTTCCTGGTAAATATGAAATACTGTACATATATGAATATATATGTGTATACACACACACACACATATACCTATAAATTTACTGGGAGAGTGTTCAAAATAGTCCTGTTTTTCATAGCATTTTATGACCAAGACATTTTAAGAGACACACCATTTTTAGAAAAATAAATAAAAAAGAGTTTATAGGGGAATACCTCATGTTTTTCATATATGAATATGTAGTGTTAATTGCCTGACAATAAGCCTTTTTGATTATAAGTGCCCAACATTAAGCTTTTGATTGCTGAGGCATCAATTTCAAAGACACCCATGATGAATAAACATATTACCACCTGTATGACAGGCTACTAGCAAAACAACTAGATAAGGAATCAGGCCTTTCTTACCTATGATGGTCCCTTTTCAGAAAGCCCAGGGTGACCTAGATAACCCATCGCTTCAGTAACCCCACTTTTCCCTTTCCTCACACTAATTTCTGCTCACGTTTTTAATTCACCAAATGAACCCACCAAGCCCTAGGAACTCCGCCCTTGATACCCAATGAAGGCATAACCCCAGGTCTGCACTCTCCCTGCCCCCCTGCCACCTCCCTGCTTTGGGCCCACCATGTGGCCTTCAGGAACTGTGAATAATAAATACTGTTTTTTGCTTTTGGGTTTGTTTTTTTTTCCAAAGTTATCTGATGATTGTTGCTGAGGTTCAACTTGCAATCATAATAAGAATGACAAAGACCTGTCCAGAAAAGGCATTGTCTCTGATTGGGGCAATGGCTGGAGGGACTCACCCCAAGTAGTCCCTGGTGAGTGCCTCAGGCATTCCTAGGTGCTTTCACCTATCACTAGGTTGAGACCAGCATACATGGAAACCTCTTTTTTTGTAGCTAAATTTCTAAGTTGCATTCTGAGAAAAAATGGTCTATTGGGGATGGTAGAGCTGATGTGATAGTGGAAGATAAATTTTTACCCTTGGATTATATACTGCAGCTCCAACATCATTCTGCTGTTTGAATGGAAAAAAAATATGTACTTTACCGTGTTCTTAATAACTATGTTTTAAATAACACAAGGACTAAGTCCATATATTTAACTTCCTCATAGCTCCATCATCTGTTTTTTACACAGTTGATTCACCCTTAGAACACGGTGTTTCAATCAGCTACTGTCACAATAACACCATATAACAAAGCATCAGAAAATTGCCTCGTGTGCCGTGGGTCAGACAGTTGAAAGATTTTGAGTTCGACTGGGTCAAATGGGGCTTGGTCTGCTTCACTTGTCTCTCTGACTCCTTTGACTGATGGGCAGCTTCTTCTGGTGGTGTCAGAAGTACAAGAGAGGCATCATGACCACACAGTGTATTCAAGTTCCTGCTGCCATCACATCTACTCACATCCTATTAACTAAAGCAAGTCACATGGTTGATAGTATCAGGGAAGTGTACTCCATCCATCATGGCTTGTGGCAGATGTGTGTAAGTAAAAGGAAAGGGAACGCTTGTAACCAACGATTTAATTTACCATATATAATATAGCCTCAGCATCACTGGGTTTAGAGTAACAAGACCCAATTTTAAGTACTGATTCCACAAGTTTCTAATAGGTGATATAGGACAATATTTGTCATCTGCGATATGAAAATAATAATGACTATTTTTAAAAGTTTCATGTGTGCTATGATATAAAAGCATATGTGCTTTGTAAACTGTAAAGAATAACACAAACACAATAAGAGATGTAGTTACAAATGTTAGATGATGTGATGCAGATGATGATGGTTATTAAAATAAGGTGGATTATGTTCTGGAACAACAACAAAAAATCCATATGAAAATCCCTATATTCTCCAATAAATACAGGATTTTCCCAATCTCCAAATGTATGAGTGATTTCAAAGGCAGAAAAGCATACCAAATTTAAAACACTTAGCAAGTTGGAAGATTCACTTCCCATTAACCTAAGATGTTTATATAATACACCATTTACACAAGGTATGTTCCCCAAGGATTTTTTTTTTTTCTTCATGACACAGACAGAAAACAAAATCTGAAAAGAAGCATCTTGCATTATAAGAAGACTAAAGAAATACATTATATCAAGATTACTGTTGAGGTTTTCTTTTCCTAAAGCTCATATATAAATGATTATAAAAAAGACTACAAACTAATGTCCTCATTACAATGTAACATCAGGAAAAAAAAATCTTTTACGACAATAAAATAATTATATTTTATTTTTTTTAGACTTATTTATTTATTTATTTATTTATTTATTTATTTATTTATTTTAGAGAGAGGGAGAGCACAAGCAGGAGGGGCAGAGGGAAAGGGAGAGAGAATCTCAAGTAGACTCTGCTGAGCACAGAGCCCAGTGCAGGGCTTGATCTCACAATTACGAGATCATGACAGTCAAAACCAGGAGTTGGTGCTCAAGTGACTGAGCCACCCAGGCGCCCCAAAAGAATTGTACTTTAAAATTAACTAATTAGAAAGGTGAAAAAAATATATTTTGAGCCTATATGGCTTAAAGAGAGAGGACAGTACCCAGAGTAGCCTTTGGAAATATAAAATACTAAGTCATTAACAGAAGTCTTAGGAGAAATTATACTATGGATGGATTGTACCATTAGTATGAGGTCAATATAGATTGTTCATGCTATTTATAATAATATGTAATATTACTGAATACTTAATTTAGCATTATTAATAGTAACAAAATAATGAATAATAAATTATACAAAGAAAACATGATACCAGCAAGTGCATCAGTTAGAAACTGTTATTATTAATATATAAGAGAAAATTTAGTGGCTTAAGATATAGAAAAATGTAGGGATTAAGACAGAATTGAAATAACTTGTCCAGGATTTCAAATACAGTAAGTGGCAGAGTAAGGTTTTAAGCCCACTAAATCTGCCAGCTAAACCCATGTGCTCAACTACCACGCTGTATTTCTGCTTTGTATATATAGTCTTAATACCCTAGTGAAATATATTACATTTATATATTCCACCTTGCTAGATTCTCCTGGAAAAATATCAGATAATAACATTTAATATGACTTATGTTATTTTTAAGGCTGATGATCCTCTCTAAGATATGCAGATGGTAAATTTAATACATGCAAAATTCTTTTACAAAACTTTGATACAATTGTTTTGAGGTTAATATGATGTTGTTTCTGTTTCCAAAGAAGTCTATCATAGCAGTGCCTCTTTGATGTGATTAAAATTAATTCATTATAATGAGCCATCCAAAATTCAGTATTGTTATTTTCAAAGAAATAGTATTGCTCAAAAAATCAATTTTAGGGAATCTATGTAATTATATTTTTAACTATTATACAGTGAGTACTACCAATATTTTCCCATTATTCCTAGTAAGAATCTTATGCCAGTTCGTAAACATGTCACAAAAATAGAAAAATAATATATAAGGAAAAGAAAGCATCTAAAATTCAAAGGAGCAGAGAGAAAAAAAAAAAGAAGAAAAAAAAATCCAAAGGAGCAGATGGATGAAGACTTAAGGGGGCCTTTTCATCATATTATGTCCTAACTAATACTTATCTCTAATTCAACAACAATGGCCTAACATTGTGATTCCTTCTCCATTTGTTCTCACAATGAAACCCTTATAAAAATAAAAACCTTTATATAAAAATATAAAACCCTTATAAAAATAAATAATGTACTTCTAAGAAGTTAATCATTTACATTTTAGAATGTTTCACTTAATGCACATAGTCATTTGACAATTTGCCTAAAATGATCATTGCATAAATACATATTTTAACATTCCAATATAATTTGCCTCAGATAGATAGTTTTTAGTAGTGGAATACAGTCAGCCTACATCCATTTCTTTCATCTTCACATGTCATATATTAGAAACCATTAATAGGCAAAATGATGCCTTGGAAATAGCGCTATTCTTGAATCAAAGGCCTGGCACTGAGTCACCTGCTGTGTGACTCTGGGAACATAATACTTAAAAGCTCTGAGCCTTTTTTTCCTTCATAAAGTAGGAAAATATGATTAATGTACCTTTCAGCACTATTTAAGGCTTAAACATGGTAATGTAATGATAAAGTGATTATAAACTATAAATAATAGACAAATATAAAATTAATTTTTATTATGATCACAGCTTTAAAATCTAAGGTATTTGCAGATCCTTGAACAAAAGTTTGGATATTAGAAGAGGTAATTGGCTGTACTATTTAAATGCAATAACATAATCCCACAGAATCTATTCCCATAATGAGAATAATTTTATCAAAACAAAGCAAATACGTGAAAAGATCATTAAACATGGTATATTAGTTATCATTTGCTGTATGACAAATTGCTACAAAAATTAGCAGCATAAAACAAACTTTGAATCTCATGGTTTCTGTGGGTCAGAATTCTGGGAATGGTTCTGCGGCAGCCTGAGCTGGGTGTTTCTGACATGGGATTCTCACTAGGGTGCAGTCAAGATCTTGGCAGTGGCTACAACAGTTTGAAGGTTTGAGTGGCACTTGAGGATCCACTGCCAAATGGCTCACTCATATGGCTGTTTGCCGGCGACCTCAGCCTCTTGCCACGTGGGCCTTTCCAAAATTGGACCGCTTTCTTACACCATACACACAAATAAACTCAATATGGATTAAAAACCTACATTTAAGACTAAAACCATAAAACTCTTCAAAGAAAAAAATAGTACTCTCTTTGACATCAGCCTTAGCAATATTTTTCTGGATTTGTCTCTTCAGGCAAGGGAAACTAAAGCAAAAGCAAGCAATTGGGACTATATCAAACTAAAAAGCTTTTGCACAGTTGAAGAAACCAACAACAAAATGAAAAGGAAACCCACTGAATGGTAGAAGATATTTGCTAACGACATATCCAATACGGGGTAATATCTGAATATATAAAGAACTTACACAAATCGACACCAAAAAAAAATCTGATTAAAAAATGAGCAGAGGGCCTAAATAAGCATTTTTTTCAAAGAAGTCATCCAGATGGCCAACAGACACATGAAAAGATGCTCAACATCACTAATCATCAGGGAAATGCAAATCAAAACCATAATAAGATATCACCTCATACCTGTCCAAATAGCTAGTATCAAAAAGACAAGAAATAACCTGAAATTAATAGAATACTGTATGTTAAGTATACTGGAATTAAATTTTTAAAAAAATTAATAAAAAAGATAAGAAATAATAAATGTTGGCAAAGATGTGGAGGATAAAGGAATCCTCATGCATTGCTGGTGGGAGTGTAAATTGGTAAGGCCACAACAGAAAACAGTATGGAGATTCCTCAAAAAGTTAAAAATAAAAATACCATATGACCCAGTGATTCCACCTCTGGGTATTTACCTGAAGAAAACAAAAATGCTAATTTGTAAAGATATATTCAGCCTTATGTTTATTGCAGCTTTTTTTACAACAGCCAAGATAGGGAAGCAACCTAACTGTCCATTGAAAGATGAATGGATAAAGAAGATGTGGTATACACACACACACACACACACACAAGCACACACATACACACACACATACACACATATATATGTATATATATTGCAAAATATAATATATAACATATATATTTTTTAAAAAATGAAATGTTGCCATTCATGGCAACATGGATGGACCTAAAGGGTACTATGCTAAATAAAAAAGACAGAAAAAAATGAATACTACATGATATCATTTATATATGGAAGCTAAAAAAAACAAAAAACAAATGAACAAACAAATAAAAACCAGAAATAGACTCATAAATGCAGAGAACAAACTGGTGGTTGCCAGAGGTGGGTGGGGAGATAGGCAAAATAGGTAAAGGAGATTAAGAGGTACAAACTTCCAGTTATAAAATAAATAAGTCACAAGAATGAAAAGTACAGCATAGCAAATATAGTCAATAATACTGTATGAATACTGTATACAAAATAACTCTGTATGGTGACAGATGGCAACTACACTTACCATGGTGAGCATTTTGTACTGTATAGAATTGTCAAATCACTACATTATAGACCTGAAATTAATATAATATTCTTTTATTATCCTATACTTAAAAACAAAAATAAAACCACCCACTCCTCATCAAAATGAATAAATAAATATAGGATTTGAGTGTTCCTGCAACTTGACAGATCTTTCCCAAAAGCCAATGACCCCAAAGAGAGAGCAAGGAGAAGCTGCAATGATTTCTATGGCAGACTCTCATAAGTTACACACTGTCACTTCTATCATATTCTATTTGTTAGAAGTAAGTCACTAAACGCAGCCCACACCTAAGAAAAGTATTAAGCTCCACTTCTTAAAGAGAGTAGTAGCAAAAACTTTTTTTTTTAAGATTTATTTATTTATTTATTTATTTATTTGGGGGAGAGAGAGAGTGCGAGCGAACACAGAGGGTAGGTAGGGGCAGAGGAAGAGGAAGACAGAGAATCTCAAGCCGACTCCCTGCTGAGCACAGAGCCCAACAGGAAGCTCAATCTCATGACACTGAAATCATGACCTGAGCCGAAATCAAGAGTCCAACGTTTAACTGATTGAGCCACCCAGGTACCCCATAAAAACTTTGTGCACACATTTTATAAGCACTTCAAGTTCAGTTCCACTATTACAATTAAATAATGAAGTAGGTCTCATTGAGTCTGCATCAACTCATTTATTTTTATTGTCATGAAGTTCTTACTAATGATACTACACAAATGATTATTTATCTCATGCATTCTCACGAGAGGTATCACCCCTGAGGCCACTAAATCTGATCTGTATAGGAAGAACAAAAAGTATGTATGTATGTATTTATAAAGCACAGTTATATGTAAAGTACATAAGCAAATATACAGTATATATGTAGTATTAAAATTTCATGGGAGGGTGATTAGGAAAATAATGTCTAAAAAAGCTCCTGAGGGTGGGTAATAGTGGGAAAAAAAAAGATTGAGCAGAACTGATTTATCTTATTTCAAGATAATAGCAAGACAGTCAGAATAAATATTTAGTTTTTCTAACTATTAAAATCTTTTTCTATAGATGTCAGACAGTTGCTCAACAATTGTTAAATATATGAGTATATGGATGAATACCTTAAGACTCAATTATCTGATTATCTGGCTAATTCAAACAACTCCTCTTTCACACATTCACAGATAAATACCACATCAATTCACACACACACAAACACACACACATAGTTAAAATGGTATTTAGGGGACAAGTTAGATCCAATGCTTCCCTATGTGCTACTATCACAATAGATCATCAGAGTCAGTTTGGAGAACAAGAAAGGGCACAGAGTAAGTGCACTAATGAGTAACTATTATTATTACTACTGCTTTTATATTTAAATAAAATCAATAAACTTTATATTAAATCATAAACCTAGTATTTCAGTAAAAGGTTTAGGCTTAATGAGATACAGCTATGAGTCCATCCCTGTATGGATCCTATATCAGCAGATGCTACAGGCAAAGAAATAGAGTCAAGGGAGAAACACAAGTTTAAAAGTTAATCTTCATACTTACACTCTCAGTGAGTTTAGAACAACAACAAAAATATGTATATAAATAATTTGCTTTATGTTAACTTGGCATTAAAATCCCTGTTTTCTTCTAATTGTCAAGGGTTCTTCCTCAAGAAATAATATCTAAGCATAATAATTATTTTACTAGTGTCTATTTATTCTTAAACTGTCTCTTCTGATTTCTATTTTCAGAATAGAATTGTCAATTTCTTGAAATTAAAGAATACTGAATAGTGGTTTAAAGTTGCATTGTGGAGTTAAACAAAGCAAGGTTTCTTAAAACTACCTTCTTCCCTTCCCAGATGTGCTATTTTTATTCACGGACAATATCACTGAGTATCTACTATATGACAGGTACTATTTTCGGAGAAGTAATACAACATGAAGTAAGATATTTTTCCTACTCTCGTGGAGTCTGTGTTTGAATGTGCCAAATTACCTGGTATTTCTTTAGTTCTCTACCTCTCTATGAAATAAGGAATGTATTGCATCCTAGGTATAATGTTGCTTGAATTAAATATGATAATTTCTGTACTGAGCTTAACACATAACCCAGCAGATAGAGTTTACTCAATAAATTGATATATCTGCAATTATAGGACCCATATAATTAATTCCCATAGAGGATTTTCTAGAATTTTGACTCTTTATTGTATCATCGTTTCCTTTATTTATAATCTTGAGACTGGATTTCACTTTCCTATTTTGATCCACAGATTATTAATGGTAGGCCTATTAAAAGAAAGAACATTCTTCTACTTGTTTATTACTAACTTCTTGAAGCACAAAGTTTAAAACAAACAATGAGAAATGTTTGTTTAGCCAGATAAATAATAAGCTGCTGAGTAAAATTGCATATGATTGTCACCTACTCTCAGGTTTATTGCTAGCTACCTTCAGCAACAAAATATTCTTCCACAAACTCCATTTTGGGGCCCTATTTCAAGCACAGATGTAAAACAGTCTAGAAGGCAGATAAAGGCATGTGAGGAATGTGGCCTCTGAGTCAGGCAAGGTGAATTCAAATGTCAACAGAACCTAGAAGCCATGTGACCATGGTAAAAGCCTTTACCCATCCTAGTACTTATTTCTCTCATCAAATAAGGGAGATAACAATATACTCCATAGAGCTGTTGTAAAGGTTGAATGAAAGATTCAAAGCAGCTCATACAGAACAAACATACAGTAAACCTCGGAGAGAATTACCAATATTAGTAGCAGATACTGCATACTGAAATGTGCACAGGAAAACAACTGACTTTGTTACGTAAGGCGAATGAGTTGGGCAGTGTACCTGGCAAAACATAACAGAAAACCTTGTGACTTAACCAGTGTAAAAAGCCTTATTTTATTTTATATAACATGAAATCCAGAGGTAGGTAGTACAGGAGGCTCCAGAATGACATAAGAATCTCAGGGTTTTCTCTTCTCTTTTTTTTTTTTTTTCTCTCTTTTCTTTTTTTTTCTCTTCTCTTCTCTTCCCTTTCCTTTCCTCCCCTCTCTTCCCCTCCCCTCCTCTCTTCTCCTGTCCTCTTCTTGTTTCTTATTTTAAGTCTTTCTCCCTGGCCATCCTTAACTCAAAGCTCCTATGCCCAAAGTACTTTATGGCCAGGTACGGCCTCTGAAGCAATATGCCATAACCTCTAGAAAGTATGTAAGAAAAAAGGGAAAACAGCAAATGTCACAGGTAAGAACCTTTTAAAAAGCTTTCCCAGAAACCTGACAGACTAACATACTTTTTATATATAGCTTGATGGCAATCTTTACCTGCTAAAGAAGAGGGGATATCGCCACCCTAAATAAAATCAAGTTCCACTAATTGAAGGTGAAAATTGATATTGAACAGTCAAGTAGCAGTTCTCTCCTATACCAAGTTTTCTTAGGAAAGGGGATTAAAGATTTACATAAAATTGGGTCAAATGGGTAGTTGACTCAGATAAAATTAAAATCACGCATCAGGAAACTCATTTTAAAATTTAGACTTGCAGACATAGCACATAACGCAGCTCAAATCTTTTTTTTAATTTAATTTAATTTAATTATGTTATGTTAGTCACCATACAATACATCATTAGTTTTTGATGTAGTGATCCACGATTCATTGTTTTCGTATAACACCCAGTGCTCCATGCAGTACACGCCCTCCTTAATACCCATCACCGGGCTAACCCACCTGCCCAACCCCACCCCTCTAAAACCCTCAGTTTGTTTCTTGGAGTCCATAGTCTCTCATGGTTCATCTCTCCCTCCAATTTTCCCCCTTTCCATTTTTCCCTTCCTTCTCCTAATGTCCTCCATGCTATTCCTTATGTTCCACAAATAAGGGAAACCATATGATAATTGACTTTCTCTGCTTGACTTATTTCACTTAGCATAATCTCCTCCAGTCCCATCCATGTGGATGTAAAAGTTCAGTATTCATCCTTTCTAATGGCTGAGTAATATTCCATTGTATATATGGACCACATCTTCTTTATCCATTCACCTGTTGAAGGGCGTCTCAGCTCTTTCCACAGTTTGACTATTGTGGACATTGCTGCTATGAATAGTAGTGCAATTGCTGGGTCATAGGGTAGCTCTATTTTTAATCCATCTATGAAAAACCCACAATGAATATCATCCTCAATGGGGAAAGCTGAGAGCCTTTCTCTTAAGATCAGGAACACGACAAGGATGCCCACTCTTGCCACTATTGTTCAACATAGTACTAGAAGTCCTAGCAACAGCAATCAGACAACAAAAAGAAATAAAAGGTATTCAAATTGGCAAAGAAGAAGTCAAACTCTCTCTTTTCACAGACGACATGATGCTTTATGTGGAAAACCCAAAAGACTCCACCACCAAATTACTAGAACTCATACAGCAATTCAGTAATGTGGCAGGATAAAAAAATCAATACACAGAAATCACTTGCTTTGTTATACACTAACGATGCAACTGTAGAAAGAGAAATTAGAGAAACGATTCCATTTACAATAGCACCAAAAACCATAAGATACCTCAGAAAAACCTAACCAAAGAGGTAAAGGATCTATACTCTAGGAACTACAGAACACTCATGAAAGAAATTGAAGAAGACGCAAAAAGATGAAAAAACATTCCATGCTCATGGATCAAAAGAATAAACATTGTTAAGATGTCTAGGCAACCCAGAGCAATCTATACTTTCAATGCCACCCCGATCAAAATTCCAATGACATTTTTCAAAGTGCTGGAACAAACAATCCTAAAATTTGTATGGAATCAGAAAAGACCCCGAATCACCAAGGAAATGTTGAAAAAGAAAAACAAACCTGGGGGCATCACGTTGCCCAATTTCAAGCTCTATTACAAAGCAGTGATCACCAAGACAGCATGGTACTGGCACAAAAACAGACATATAGACCAATGGAACAGAATAGAGAGCCCAGATATGGACCCTCAACTCTATGGTCAAATAATCTTCGACAAAGCAGGAAAAAA
>NC_138374.1:118929607-119004453 GCF_054177405.1 Leptonychotes weddellii
ACTGTTGGTGGGAATGCAAGTTGGTACAGCCACTTTGGAAAACAGTGTGGAGGTTCCTCAAAAAATCAAATCTTAAATATGAGTATTTTAGTGGCAGTTTCACCTTTGCTAGAAGTTTTGCCAATTATTTATATAACCACTTATTATGCAGCGTGATTCAAGGTCTCTACCTCACACAGGGAATCAATTTTCACACCACAGAACTATCCTACTAAAACAACTGTTGCTTAAGTGTTACAATCAGGTAGTCATGTGGTATTTACATTATAGCAACATGAAGCAAAAAGATCTAACACACGCCACAAATCCTTGAGCAAGTTGGGATTTATATATTCTGAACTTTAAAATTATCATCACAAAAAATAAAGTAAAATTATCATCATGTTATGCTAATAATAAAGAAAAAAGATACAGGTAGGTTGGGAAACTACATTCTTCATCATTTCTGTCTAAAATGACATGTTCCTTTTTTGAGGCAAACATCAAGTAACAGCGATGATTACCATGGTAACCACATTAAAAATAAAAAGAAAATGTGGGGGGAAAAAAAGAAAAGAAAATGTGGAATGTTTTCAAGTGACAAATACATTTAAAATGCTTACTGAAGAATTAAATATATCTTGAAGCTTAATCCTGCAAGATATGTGTTATGAGATCATCAGTTGTAAATTCTAAATATTCTCCTCTTTCTTAAGAGAAAGAATTTCATTAAAGGACAAGTTTTGAGAAGTATTGTTGTAATAGGAAAAAAAGAGTTCAAATATGCTACTAGTTGGAGATTGTTCACTAGAAATTAACAGAAAAGATGGGAAAGCTATCCTCACCAACTCCAAGTTGTATAAACATACCCATGAAAACAAGTAAAGCATACATGAAACCGGACTACTTCTTTCATACTAACGGGTATTTGTTTCTAGGGAATAAGTCTGAATGTACTTGCTGTACACAAGTCTGCCTTCATGGTTTCAACAACAAACACCACTTCTGATGCCTCCAAATCTAGCTTTCAATCTCCGCTTCCTGGTACTACCATTCCCCCCAATCAGTAGAGCCAAAGCACTGAGTAGCAGCCTGAATCACATCTCAGTGTGTCACTTCCACCAAACTATATCCTGGTTTTCACCACTGTGCTCTCTATTTCTACCCACAGGCAAGCCAACGCTGAGTGTTCTCTGGAGTTAGGGAATAATCTTCTAAATGATTTTTCTGCTTCTGCTCTTCCCCTCTCAGTCTATTAGATTCCATGAGTAATCTATCTAACTTTAAATCATGCCATTCTTTCTTTAAACACTTCCATGTTTTCCTGTTGCACTTAGACTACAATCCAAATTTCTTATTTTGATCTGCAAAGTCCTATGTGATCTTGCACTCCTCTAGCTTATTGACTTGATGAACCCTCACTCTTGTCACTGTGATCTGGCAAATTCAGCTTTTTTCTGCCATTGAGCAGCCAAGTTAGTTCCACACATAGACCTCTGCACTGTGGTTCACTCTCACCTAAAATCTTCCCTCCCTTTCAACTGGTCCTTTTAATGTTTACTTTTCAGTTAAAGTTCCTTAAAGGCCTTTTCTCTCCTACCTATAAAAGAACAACTTACTATCATCTGGCCCACATTCTTTCCCTGTTTTACTTTCATAATAACTCATTACTATTCAACGGCTCTATTTTTTAAATGAATTTTTAATTAATTTGTTTAATTATATTTGTCTATGCTTCTCAGAGTGTAAGCTCTTTGAAAATAGAGACCGTATCTGCCATTTTACTTCTGTTTTACCAATGCTTTATGAGGGTCAATAAGTACTACCAGTATCAATAAGTATTAATCAGTATTAATAAGAAGTCTCTACATATTTTAATAAGATAGCCTTTAATAAAAACTTTACAAAAATAAGTATAATTGAAAGAATCCTTCATGAATAAATGATGCAATTTATTGTAATTATAAAGTCATCCAAAAATTCATATCCATTTCGGAAATGCATATCACCTAAAATATGCATTAAAATGCATATGTCTATGGGAGGTAGAAATCATTATTTCATTGTTTTTCTTTAACAAATCATTAATGGCAAGTTATGAATCACCAAACTAAGAAAGAAGATGGAGAAAATGAAACACACTTTTAAAGTCATCAGGAAAAAGAATAATGAGAAAAGGAGGAGAAGAAATTTGAAATTTCTCAGACATCTGCTCTAGTAAGCCCTCAAAAAAAAAAAAAAGAAAAAAATAGGGCACTGTATGCCAGGAAGAAGAGTGCTTAAAGGAAAGAGAAATTGATGCCAGAGAAGAAGTAACAGAGTAACAGTAAATAAAAAGATCCTTTACAATTTCCTGAAGGCATCACTCGTTTTCAAACAAATGATTATTTTATCTTAGCCTAATTTCTCTCAATGAAACTTTGAAGGCAAAACCAAAAAATAACAAAATAACAAAGAATTCTAAATCCAAAATTCAAAAACAAAACAATAAAATGTTCTAGCAATTTTATCAGAATTAGTATTAGAAAGTACAAATATTTACTGAAAGCACATTAGACTGCAAAAATAGAGTCTAATAACATGAGACTCATAATCTTCTCCTCTCCCTCAGGATCAGATTTCCATGTACTATTCCTTTTTTTTTTTTTAATCACTTTTTCCTTTTCCCTTATTCCTCCTTTTTTTCTTTACTTCCCATAGCCATTCCTAAATCAAAGCCTCGGTCAGAACCTAAACTCTGCCATATTCTAGGTGAGTGGAGTGGACAATTCCTTGACTTACCTGAGAATTAACTTCCTTGTGTGTAAAAGGGAAATAATGATAACTCAAATCATTTATTTTTGATATATGTCTTAAATTAGCATTCCTCAAACTTTTTGGTCTTAGGATTCTTTACACACTTAAACGTTATTGGGCTCCCCCAAAAAGATTTTGTTTATGTGGCTGTATCTACCAATATTTGCCATACTGGAAATTTGAAATGAGAACATTTTAAAAATATATATGTATTAATTACTTAAAATAACAATAATACACCTGCCACATGTTAATATAAAATTTATTTTATTAAAAATAATTACATTTTCCAAAGCAAACAAAAAAATGAGATTAGCATTGAATTACATTTTTGTAAGTCTCCTTAATGTCTAGCTTGGCAGAGGACAGCTGAATTCTTGTATCTGTTTCTGCATTTAACATGTTGCAATACTTTACTCCAAACTTTGTTTGGAATATATGAAAAAAATTCTTATCGGTACGTATTTTAACAGTCATTTCAGATCATCTTAGATATTCTTGTTTGACACTACACCAAAACTTGTTAAGTGATAGTTCCTTAAAGAAGAGAAATAATAAGTTGGACCTCATCAAAATGTAAAATTCTGTTCTTCAAAATATACCATAAAGAAAATAAAAAGGCAAGATACAGAGTAAGAGAAAGTATTTGAAAATTGCACATCTGATAGAAGACTTATACTTAGAATACATTAAGAGCTCTCAAAACTCAGTGAGAGGGCACCTGGGTGGCTCAGCCGGGTAAGCATCTGCCTTCGGCTCAGGTCATGATCCCAGAGTCCTGGGATCAAGTCCTATGTTGGGCTCCCTGCTCCATGGGGAGTCTGCTTCTCCCTCTGCCCTTCCCCCCCCACTCATTCTCTCAATCTCTCTCTCTCTCTCAAATAAATAAAATCTTAAAAAAAATTAATAAGAAAATGAACTGCTGAATAAAAAACAGACAAATAATTTAAGCAGATACCTCACCAAAGAAGATACAGAGTTGGCAAAAAGCATAGAAATACAGAAAATACAAACTAAATTACAGTGAAGCATATGATTCATTGCCAGGGGATAGGTAGTGAGAGAGGTGGCATGAAAAAGCAGAAAGAGATTGCTCTGGAGCATGGGAAAACATCTGGGGCTGATAGATTTGTTCATTATCATGATTGTGGTGATGGTTTCACAGGTGTATACATTAGTCAAAAGTACTAAATCATATGTCCTAAATATGTGCAGTTGATGGTATGTCAATTAAATCTCAGTAGACATATTAAAAATAGACATATTCAAGTGCCAAATGTAATAAAATTTAATAATGTTCATTTTTTTTTTTTTTTTTTTTAAAGATTTTATTTATTTATTTGAGAGAGAGAAAGAGAGAGAGAGCATGAGAGGGGGGAGGGTCAGAGGGAGAAGCAGACTCCCCGCCGAGCAGGGAGCCCGATGCGGGACTCGATCCCGGGACTCCAGGATCATGACCTGAGCCGAAGGCAGTCGCTGAACCAACTGAGCCACCCAGGCGCCCTAATAATGTTCATTTTTATTAAAGGCATTCTTTAGTGAAACTATTTTTTTTTGAGCCAGTATATATGGCAGTGAAGAAAAATGACTACTAATATGTTCTGGTGTCACTGTCTTGATTTGTGCTAAGGCACCAACCATTCTTCATACCACTGCTTTGGCAACATTAGAGTAAATGTCAACAGAGCTGTTCTAGGATAAATCAGAAAAATTTTTTAAATGTACTTAACATTTAACATTTGATGATGTGAGTACTTTACTGTTATTGCTCAACACACACACACACACACACACACACACACCTTCAGCAATAATTTGGAATTGAACCTGCAAGGAAGCAAGAAAAACAGCAAGTCCAGTCACACCTTTAAATCCATCCACTGATCAGATATTAACCTACTTTTTGCAGTTAAGTCTATAATTCTTAAAAGATTTTATTCATTTGATACAGAGAGAGCACAAGTAGGCAGAGCGCAGGCAGAGGGAGAGGGAGAAGCAGGCTTCTCCCTGAGCAGGGAGCCCCGATGTAGGGCTCAATCCCAGGACCCTGAGATCATGACCTGAGCTGAAGGTAGATGCTTAACTGACTGAGCCACTGAGGGCGCCCCTTAAATCTATAATTTAACAAATTACTGCATTACTGAAGAGTGGTAGGGCCTGAAAATCATGTGCTTTCCTGATTTTCCATTCGGTAAGCACTTAGTTGTGTCAACTGTACAAGGCATAATTGGTATCTTAGCCATTGTGTATTCTCTCCAGCCTCTGAAATACAGCAACTTACTCTGTAAGATATTTCTCTTCTTCAGTTCGAATTTGAAAAGACGTAAAAAACAGTTGTTGACAGTTAAGAGATTACCATACCTACGTTTGTAATTTCTATTTCTCCTAAAAAAATTTTGAATGATTGGAATCAATATGGAACTGAAAGTTTACAGGCACCATATACTATTCAAATATGTCCTGTTGTATGAGACACACTCTGGTAAGTTAAAATATATACAAAGCCAAGAAAAAGCTATACTTTTCATAATTTTTTTCATTGGCAGTTTTGCCCTATTTCTTCCATCCATGAATCAGAGAATTCCTTGTAATGTCAGTTTCACTTTATTTTTTCCAGTATTTTTTATGTAGGTAGTACAACTTTACATTGAGAAAGTGAGTTTTCTCATTTTTTATCAAGCCAGCGATCCATCCTTAAATATAAGAAAAGTGTTTTATTTAATAATGAATTCTATTTTAATAATTTATTACTAAATTCTAAAGAAACGAATTTTACATAAATATTTTGAAATTTTTTTTAAAAAAGAATATTAAACTTTTGTGAAATAGTAAAATGTTTGGAATTTCAAAATAATTTATTGGATGATGATGTCACAGGGATTACAGCAGATATAATCAGATATATGATTGATAGTACAAAACATGCAGAGAGTATTCTTTAAAAAAACATAAAACTTAAAACAATTAGTATGGTCACAAATTAGGAAATAATCTGCCTTCTTAAAGGAGTAACTATTAAAATTACAAGATTATAGGCAATAAGATAATGAGTTTAACACAGCTGACAATAATTAATAATGGCTAGGATTTGAGTTTTAAAAAGCATCTTTTCAAAAAAAAATAAAAATAAATAAAAATAAAAAGCATCTTTTCAGTAATTATATATATATTGCCAATCTGTACAAACATAAGTATCAGTTACAGAAAATTTCATTTTATTTTAAAGATATATCAGATGTAGTGATTTGAATCCTGAGCTGGGATAGTTGAAGGGCAGGTACAACAAAGACGGCTGACTTTGCCTGGAATGTTTATGTACAGCCTCTTAAGCATGGTGCATCAGGGCTCCAAGAGGAAGTGCTTCTAGAGAAGGTGCTCCAGGCAAACCCTGAAAGCTACGGAGTAAAGCGGTGTTATACCCAGGATTCAGGGACCATACTGGTTTTTTGGAACAGTGCAGGCAACAATATAGCTCATTTTGTCTTCAACCATCCCAGTAGGAGCCAGATGTGTCAGGAAAAAAAAAAAAAAAGGTTGGATAACCTAGCTCCAAGTATTTCAACTCCATCTAGAGAAGCCATCCTGAGCCATTCAAGTCTTGCAGCAGAGGCCCCAGACAACATGGAGGTAAGAAAAGCTATCCCTATTTTCCCTTTCTGAATCTTTGGCTGAGAATCCTTAAGAATAATAAAGTGCTATATATAGGTCATTTGATTTGGGGGTGGCTTGTTACAGAGATAGACACCAGAAACATCAGAAAATAGCCAAACTGAGTGATACCAACCAAAGTAGTATTATATTATTCATCATAGAAGAATATATACAACTTAGAATTGCATGCACTCAATAGTATTTGCAAATCAAATATTTGCCTATTTAAAATAAAACCACTATATGCCATCCCTTAACCCCGTGTAAAAGTATTGCTTTAAAATATTACAATAATCCTTCAGTCAACCACCTTTCTTTCTTTCTTTTTTTAAGATTTTATTTATTTGACACAGAGAGAGAGAGAGAGCACAAGTGTGGGGAGTGGCAGGCAGAGGGAGAGGGAGAAGCAGGTTTCCCCTCAGAGGACAGAACCCGATGTGGGGCCCAATCCCAGAACCCTGGGATCATGACCTGAGCCTAAGGCAGGTACTTAACCAACTGAGCCACCCAGGCGCCTTGGGCCAACCAAAATGATTGGTTCACATAACCACATAAAATTATCCTATTTCATAGTTTACTTTTTATTCTCCCTTTGTATTGATCTTCAAAAACCTCCAGATGATAGTCTTTAAAGTAAACTTAAGTATTTATTTTCCTTACAAAATCTATTTTCTTCTTCCTACATAATAACAATTTGAGAGAAAATTTCTGTTGTATTTTGATGTTACTTTGATTTTCTTAAAAAAAAAATCTTAAGTAAACTACTTGGCTAAATTATAACACTATTAAAATGCATAAACATACCTGATTTAATAAATCGGTCCTTTTTACACAAAATGTGTAAATTCAATTAAAATTAGGGTCATTTCTCTATTGAATCAATCAAATATCTTCATAAATTGAAAACAAGGGAAGAATCTGTATAATTATTTGATAATAGTTTACAAATAATATTGTCCTGCTCAAATTTAATTTAAAGTGTATTTAAAAAGGGAATACTAAAAGTACCATAGTTCTTTGGGACAATTTCAATTTCAGGATCATTGTTTATGAGGAAGAAAAACACTTTTCAAAGTCTATCCTTACAAACCTAAATCTACAAAAGTTTCGAAGTCAGTTGCTATCAAGGGTGAAATGAAAATCTAAACTAATTTGCCTTCTCATTCTTCTAAATTTTGACAGCCTTGCACATGTAGCTGCTTAAATCTAAGGCCGATACTGGCGAATTAGAACAAAAAGATCTGGATTTGCAAAAAAAAAAAAAAAAAAAAAAAAGGGCGCCTGGGTGGCTCAGTTGGTTAAGCCACTGCCTTCAGCTCAGGTCATGATCCTGGAGTCCCTGGATGGAGTCCCGCATCGGGCTCCCTGCTCGGCAGGGAGTCTGCTTCTGCCTCTGACCCTCCCCCCTCTCATGGGCTCTCTCTCATTCTCTCTCTCCCAAATAAATAAATAAAATCTTTAAAAAAAAAAAAGATCTGGATTTGCTAATTCAACGCAGCCTTTCTTTAAAAAAAAAAATTTTTTTTAATAAATCCATACATATAAAACATATAAAAAAGCCTAACAAGCCCCACAAATGGCTTTTTTAAAGTAATAATATTCTGAGAAATGAATATATGTTCAAAATACATACTAGAGAAATATTATAAAGTACCTTAAATATAATGTTAAAAATCTCAATAAAGCTTTAATAACTAAAATTAAAAGTTCTGGCACTCTTAAAAAAAAAAAAATCCTGCTAAGAATGTAAAAGTTGAAATCTGCATCTAAAAAATTATTTACAAACTAAACATTTATAAATATTGGGTACTTATTTTTATTGAAATTCCCATTAAAGAAACATGCACAGTAAATAAATAAAGGAAGATGGTCCCCCAGAGCTGTGTTAATATCATTTTTCTGCATATAAATTACTTCCTGGTGAGAGATTCTAGCTCCACATCAAAGAGCATAGAGGACAGTAAAGTGGAACTGTGGAGGTCATCAACTAGGTCACTCTTCCAGATGGTAGTCACATTGCTCTAGTTCTAACTTGGAGTTATTTTATTTTACTCTGAGTTATATGCTTCCTTTATTAAAAGAAAGATCAACTAAAAGAATGAAATAATTATCTGTTAAACAGATAGAAACAAATCTGCAGAAAGCCCAAGCTGAAGTCTAAACACTCACAAATGAGTTGTGGGTGTGTGTTTTATAAACTATATTGTTTTTCTAACTCTTATTTCCTCAGAGTCTCAATTAACTTTTCACCCTTATCCATCTACTCCTGCAATATTTTCCAAAATGATTCCCTAATTTTACATGTTTTTTTCAAGTTTTCCTTTTTAGTACATTTTTTCTTGTAGTCAGGCATATTGTGTAATTAATGGAGAAAAATTATATGTCACCTTCAGCAGGCTCAAGACCCACTAGAAGAATATGTGATCAAATTTAAGTCCATAGCTAGAATTTGGTAAAGGCCACAAGAATACACCTAAGGAAAGGAAAACAGAGAAAGAAAAATGTAATTATAAGACAAACTAGAAGAGAGTAGGATGTTTATAACGTGAAAATAAGATAAAATTGGAGCATCAATTGTATTTGTAAATTTCTGAGTTCTGACAATTGTATACATCTGCCTTACCCAATTAAAATAGATTTCCATCATGCCAGAAAGCTCCCCCAACTAACTTTCATCATACTGTACTTCAATTCACTGTCTCTTTTCCTAGAGTGAACAAAAAACTCTTTGAATTAAAGGCATATACCTTGCTGGTGATTGTTCCCCAGCACAAAGCATAGTATCTAGATCAAAGTAAATGATAAAGGTCTATCTGCAGGATGACTGGCTAGTGTGAGGAAGTCTAAACAAAAAACAGATGATGTGAAAGGTGACAGCATAGTGACTTTTATAGAAAAAATATAAATTGAGATTGAACATACTATATGCAAACATACACCTTTTACATCCACAAAAAAAATCATTAATTTTTGGCAATGTGTAGTCATAATTGAACTTCCCTCAAAATAACCTCTCTAGAAAAATTATTTATACCGTGGAATAATGCTTTTTTTTTTTAAGTTTTATTTATTTGAGAGAGAGAGCATGAGTGGGAGGGAGGGACATGCAGACACCCCACTGAACAGGAAGCCTGTTGTGAGGCTCAATCCCAGGACCCGGGGATCATGACCTGAGCCAAAGTTCTGCCTTTCGGCTTAACTGACTGAGCCATCCAGGCACCTCTGAAATCGATGTTTTAATTACAGTTTTATATTAATCAAGTACAGTGTTAGTTGCAAGTGACATAGAAAAAAATTCCTACTTATAAAAGGAAAGTAATTATTAGTAAATATATCCAGAAAATAAAGAAAGAAGAAAGAGAGAGAGAGAGAGGAAGAAAAAAGGAAAGGAAAGGAAAGGAAAGGAAAGGAAAGGAAAGGAAAGGAAAGGAAAGGAAAGGTAAGGAAAGGAAAGGAAAGGAAAGGAAAAAGAAAAGAAAAGAAAAGAAAAAGAAAGAAAGAAAGAAACTGTAGTAATGCTTAGAATTGACCAGAACAAATGGCTCAAAAGTCATTAGGATTTTCTTTTTTTTTTTAATCTCCTTTTCATTCTCTCACTCTTCAAACTGTCTTCTTCACTTAGTGTGGAAGAGGATAGCTATTGAAATTTTAGGGATCATACTCTAACGTCTACACTATCAAAGAAAAAAAAAATGACTTCTTTATTCTGAGTCAGTTAAAAATACACTGAAGCCATGAACTGATAGAAGAGATTTAAGGAAAAACTCATAATTATGCCATGGGCTCACAATAACTTTTTATTAGGAAATCACGGCAGAGAGAGAAGATTCCTTCAAGCTCACTTCTTCCAAATCATACCCGTGTAAGTTAAATTAGGGTTACTATAAGATTAAGTTGTTCAGAAATCTTCCTTTCTAATTAGAATATGACTTATTTTAGGAAAGAGCTCATTCCTAGTCATCGCTGTAACTTAAAGATGACAGTATCTCTTCTTTAGAGAAGAAAGCACTTTCTACCTGAGTGGAACAGAAAAAGATATCATGGCAGGACCGGAGGTGAATGTTCTATAGAGTGCCTATGGAAACTCATGTGGAACCAAGAGAGATAAATGCTGCCCCCCTCAATTACAGATTAATAAGAAGACAGGAAAAAAATCAGACCAGACCCGGTGAGATTTAGGAAAAATAATTTTGTTAACAGAGTTGAAAAAGACACATGGCAAACCCAGGCATGGTACCAAAAATTTTAAGTAATTGTGTCATTGTAGGTTGGGGAAGTCACAGAAATTCTAACTCATCATTTTAACATTACAGAACATTCCTATTAACAAACTGAAAGGTGTCAGAGTTATGACCACCCAACGAACCTTTCTGTATCTATTGCATATATGTCCTCTGTAGTCACCTCCACATTGATTCTGGGTTTGGCCATGTGACTTGATTTGCCTAATATGACAAAAACAAAGGTAACACAAGCAGAGACACACAAAAAACTTTTCTTGCACTGGGGCTTCTTGTAATATTTCTAACATGGGAAGAAGCCCAGGCTAATTGGCATGGACATGCAGCCCAGATGACAACCAACATTAACCACCTCATGTGTTGTGAGTCCATCCAGCCTCAACTGATGATCAGCCACATGAGTCCCTCCAGTAGAAAACAACAGGAGAAACATCCAGTTGAGTCCAGCCCAAATTGCTGATCCACAGAATTGTGAGAAAAAATACTGTTGGTGGTTTAAGCCTTCTGGTTTTTGAGGTGTGTGTGTGTGTGTGTGTGTGTACAATTATAGATACATATCTGAAATAGAAACAGTACCTTGAAATGGAATGTTGCCGTAAGAAAAACCTAAAATGTTGCTTTGTCTTTGTGACATCAGCAGGTGATCAGCAGGGAAGGAGGAAAAGCAGGGAGAGGCCTCATGTCAAGCCTGGACGAACTGCAAACAAATTGCTACTGTATCTATAAACGTGGGGAAGAAACTGCATGCAGGATGGGATATCGGTGGTGATGCAAGTGTGTAGAGACAAAACATCTGACCAGCATGAAAGTACCCAGAAAGACAGCAACTGTACCTAATGAACTCCTGGATCTGGCTAAGCACATGTTCTAGCAAATTTGCAAACTATCTTCTGGCTTCTTTTAGCTGGGTATGATAAGGTATGAGAACAAAGAGAAGAGAGAGCAATGAATCATTCATGTTGCAAGGTCAACCTGGAGGAAAAATGGAGGCGTCGTGACTAGCTGGTTTGGAAAATAAAGCTTTCACATCTCAGGTCTCTGGATCTGGCAAAGATTCGGAAGCAGTAAGTGGCCTCAAGGTAAAGATCAAAGCAAGGTTGTAGTTGTAAAGTCTTTTCTAAAGATCTCAGAAAGATTTAAGCTATGCCTAATAGATCTTATCAGCTTGACAAAAAATTGAATTAAAAAAAATCACATGAATATTGTTACATAGTAGCCTGATGCCCCTAAGGTAGAGATAAATCTGTCATGAAATTAATGTGACTTCTGGGGCAGGGAGTAAACCTTCCAAAATGTCATAGGAAACTCACAGTTATTTAAAGTTATTTAAATAAGTGTACTATTAAGAACCCTGCCAGCTTGGACTGAGAAGCAGGAGCTGAGAAAATCTGAAATCAAATGAGGTCTCTTGGCCCCATTTTTGAAACAGACACTGCAGGAGGGTTGCTTTGCTGCAAACATGGACCATTTCTTTTGAAAAAGGAAGGGCAATCTAAAGGGTAGAGCCAAGAACTACAGAGAAAGCTGGGCTATGAAAATACTCCTAGGGAGCAAAACTGGGGCCTAATCTGAGACAATTCCCTGCTTCTAGAATAGGAAAACCAGGAACCCATGGGCCTGAATTTAACATTTTCTCTAAAAAAGCTCTTCCTCTATTGTTTTAAATGGGAGCACACATTAGTTTGATATTGCTGCACTATAAATCACCACAAACTATTGCCTTAACAGAGTACAAATTTATTTTGTATTTTATTATCTCATAATGTCTGTGGATTAGAAGTCTGGGTACCAGCAACTTACTTAGTTCCCTGCTCATGCTCAGAGTCTCACCCAGCTCAGTGCAAGGTGTTGACCAGACCCCATGATCTCCTCTGAGGCTCAAGTAACTCTTCCAAGATCCAATGTTGGCAGAATTCAGTTTCTGTGGTTGCAGGATGAAGGACTGCAGTTACTAGAGAACACCTCTCATTCTCTGCCATATGGTTCTCTTTACAAACTGGTAGTTTGCTTCCTTCTAAATCAAAAGGAACATGCCTCGGATACTTCTCCTTCTTTTAAAAGACTCACCTGTTGGAGCACCTGGGTGGCTCAGTCATTAAGCGTCTGCCTTCGGCTCAGGTCATGATCCCAGGGTCCTGGGATCGAGCCCCACATCGGGGTCCCTGCTCAGCAGGAAGCCTGCTTCTCCCTCTCCCACTCCCCCTGCTTGTGTTCCTGCTCTCACTGTCTCTCTCTCTGTCAAATAAATAAATAAAATATTAAAAAAAAAAAAAGACTCACCTGTTTAGGTCAGCCTCACTCAATGTAATCACCCTTTTGATTAACTAAAAGTGAAGTGATTAATAATATAATCATATGAGAGACAGAACATCATATTCACAGGTCCCATCCCCACTCAGAGGGAGTTATTCAGGGCATGTATACCGGAGGAGGGAATCTTGGGAATCTTGGGAACATCTTAGAATTCTGCGGATCACAGAGTGTAACCATTTTGAGAGTGTAAACAGGCTGGATAACTTGTCTTTTTACTTAAGAGAACTCTGAATGAAGAGGAGGTACATCAGAAGAGCTTCATCTACATCCAGGCTTGATATCCTCACAAAATTATGGATTATGAGCCTGATGCCATGATAAGACTTTGAGGATTTTATAAATGAACACTTAGATGTGAAGGGTTATGAATCATTGGGTCCAGTGACACACTGTGATGGACTGTTACCCCCAGGCATCACTCTTCTCTGTATCCGTGAACTTAGGAGGTTCCCTTTCCATTTACATGGTCATGCTTTCACCAACATATCATCAGCAAATGTCACACAAACAGACATTTGGAAAATGTGCTTCAAGCTAAAAAATCAAAGAACTGCAAACTCATATTGAACTCCTGATGGTAATTTTATTTTGCATAGCAATGTGGATTAGTGAGTCTGAATCCTGTACTTCATTTCTGTCTGAGGATTAAGCAAATAAGATCTATCTATCTATATAGATAGATGATAGATAGATGATAGATAGATAGATAGATAGATAGATAGATAGATAGATAGATGGAAATGGAAGATATGTTTCTTTCTATTAGACAAGGAAACTAACAATAAAATAAAATAAAAAATACATACACACACACACACACACATATATATATAAAGATGCTAGAAGAACCCTGTGCTAATTAGATTGGAATTGGAGGATTTTAATATGTATCTATGGTTTTTAATACCTACATACAGGTAGGTAAGTGGGTGGGTGGATAGCTAGATAAGATAGTTATAAACACGTGTCTACTAGAAGCAATGACAGCCGGCAGCAATGAAAATACCAATACCCAGATGTTTTCTAAATACTATACTTATAGGACACAAAGTTTCTTGGGGAAATTGATGATCCCAGTGGCGGAGCAGAGAAAGTATAAGATTGCCCTGGAATATCTTGCTATGAAAGACCTAAAAATGTGGCAAAGATTGATGCAAACAGATCTAAAGGTTACAGAAGACTGCTTGAATTTCTCATTGTAAAAAATGGCAAATAGCTATTCTCATACACTACACTAAAAACATTAACTCTCATGACAGAAAGAAAAATACCTCATATAAAATATTAATTAGGAAAAGAAAAATAAAGTCTAACAATATGACTGATTCTCAACATTTCAAAAGGCAAATACTGATAATGTGGACTATTACCAATGTTTGTTTTCAGCACCTTTTCAGAATATATTTTTGGTCAGAAGAACAATACATTGAAGAAAGTCTGTTATGTCTTTCAAATAAAATGTGAATGTGAATATATTATCTTTTTTCTCAGAGACTATTTCACTATTTGATCTCAATGATAATACTACCTAAGATTACATAGTGCTTTTCAAAGCATCTCATGTACAATAATTTAATCCCAACACTAACCCTATTGATGAATACTATTTATTTCCTCAACTGTAAAGATGAAGAAAGGGGGCATGGTAGCTTTTTCAAAACCATGCAGCTAGTTAATTGTATTAAGGAGGGCACATATTTGCATGGAGGACTGGGTGTTATACCAAAACAATGAATCATGGAACACTACATCAAAAACTAATGATGTACTGTATGGTGTCTAACATAACATAAAAAAAAAAAAAAGGGTACTGTTGGGATATGAGCCAAGGCAATCTCATTCCTGATGTTAGGTTCTTACCCATTACATTGTTCAGTCTTTGTGATAATAATGTAATAATGTCTTCCCTAAATACCCATTGTTGGCTACCTTTTCCCTGGATAAGGAAATACTTCCACCTTTTAAAAATGAAGTGTACCAGAATCCTCATTTATTTATCATGACCCAATTTGCTTCTCTAACTATTATGCATTTGGGGAATCCATTAAAGCTGCTCCCTCATCTAAATAAATAAGTATGTAAATAAATAAATAAGTACCTCCTAATAAGCACAGCTTACTTCTGTTTTTCAAACACTATATAAATTACTATTAACTGAACTTTTTAATGTCCCAAATCTGACTCAGTCAAAGGATGTTTTCATTAAATGAAATCATCACCTTGGTAACAATATTTATAAACCCAATATTTTAAAACAAGCTAAATCATATTATTTAATCATATGTTCTGCCATCAAGTGTTGAAAACTTCTAAAGCATTGTAATGCAGAATACAGTTTAAATTCCTCTCAAATAAACAAAGACAGCTTTAAAATAATCAACATATTTCTGCCACTACCTTTTATGTAAACTAAATATTCTCAATATATATTGCTTGATGTTGATCTTTGCATCACTGAAACCGAAACAGCCACAGTGTATGCAGTCCTGTATATACAATGCATATATGCACATGTGTAAACAATATATACACACAGACGGTGTATAAATGTCAGTGTGAGTTAAAATAACCACAAACCAGTGAACATCAACCAGCAATGTACATTTAATTTGGAAGCTTTTTAGATAGGCACTTGCAGTGATGGAGAACACAAGGATTCACAAGATTCTTACATACTCTCTAATACATTCCTCTACCAAATAATTATCTTCTGAAAATGTTGTCATAGGGTTCAAGCTCATGTATTATTTAAAAAACAATCTTGTAGGTAATTCAACTGTTCATAGCTAAAAACCGATTAGATAACAATAACGCAGGCACAGAGTTCTGCCCCCCGCCCCCAAGGAAAACCAAAGATAACCAGAATGGTCTTTAGAAGGCCATGCTTACTCTAGTTAATAATAAAAACTATACTTATGAAAAATAAATAAATAACACCTCTCACTATGCTAAAATGTTATAATAATATTTAAAGTCATTTTTGGTAAATCAAACAAAATGCTTTTGCATCACTAAATACATTTTTTGTTATTGCATTATAAAAGAAATATCTAAAAACTCCAAATAAATACATTAGGCCATCTAATTTCCATAGTACCCACACATATCTCCTTAATAAAACATATTCCTTCTCTACCTAAGTTTACTTCTGCTAGGGATTGTTTCCATTGTTTGAAATTTTGGAAACTACAGGAACATAATAACCAACAAAATTAAAATTAAAAATAAGACTGGATTAAAAGTGAAGACCACTCATTGTTTTTTAATTAAAGTATAGTTGATACACAATGTTACATTAGTTTCAGGCATACAACATGGTGATTTGACAAGTCTATACATTATGCTGTGCTCGCTGTAAGTATAGCTATTGTCTGTCGGCATCTAACACTATTACGATATCATTGACTATATATTCCCGATGGACAACACTCATTTTAATAATTATATGTTTGTGTGTTCATGTGTGTCTTCAGACCAAGATCTGTAGAGCTTATTCTCTTGTTTTTGATATTTAAGAATATATCACACAGTGAGAATGAGTCTCTTTTGAAAGATCGATTCTTCCACCAAGCTCAGCTAGAAAATTTACATAAAATACAAAAAAAAATATAACAGAAACACTGAAGACACTGGCAAACTGTTGGGGCAATAGAACTTTAGCAGGAAAAAACACAGACATGAGAAATCTCTCAAAAAGAAGGCAATCACATTGCACCAATATTGTCCTACAGGACATCTGCTGATGGCAGGCAAGTCTGAGGTTCTAGGTGTGGGCTGGGCAGAGTGTAGACAGCTTTACATAGCTGAACAGAAAAAAAAAAAAAAATAGAGACCTAAAGGCTGAAAATTCTAGTGAAACAAAAATGGAGAACTGAGCTCAAAATTATACAAGATGTTCCACCAAAATTGTTGTTGAATTTTCAAGTAGTATAGGGTAGGAGACTGAAAAGCAAGGCAGAGATTTTCCACTAAGTATATATGTCCAAAACAGAAATCTTGATATCCCACACCCAACATGATCCATCCCCAAAATCTTTATTTCATTATATATTGATCCTATTTATGCAGTTGCTCAAGCCCAAACCCCTGGAAGCATCCTGACTGCTCTTTGTCATACTCCAGATAAAAACAGAAGAGTATCCTGTCATCTGCTTTCAGAATATATCCCATGTCTGATCATTTATCAACAATTCCACTGTTATCTTAATCCAAGCACCACTGTCACTTATCCAACTATGCAATAGCCCCCATATCAGTATTCTTATTTATAATTTATAGCGCATTCCCCTTATGATCTATTCTTCATTCAACAATCTGAGTAATCACTTCAAAACACAGATCTGATGGTGTCTCTTCACTGCTTACAATCCTCCAAATCTCACATTTCACATAAAATCAGAAATCTTTACTATGTTCCAAAATGCCCCCTACATGATCTGGCCACAGGACTCTTTTCAGGCATCCTTTTCTACTGCTCTCCCCCAGATGACCATATTCCAGCCACACGGGCACCTTGCTCTTGAACTGAGCATAGGCTACTTCTTGACAACAATTAATTCCTTCTAGAGAAGGAACATTATTGTCTCCTTTATGTCATGCCCTTTACTATCCAGATGGTCAAATCTATGATTGTATATCCTACCATCAGCTCTGACCTACCAAGAACATCCACCACTTTTTTTTCTAATAATGCCAGTACCCCTCTTGCCCAAAGTGTCTTCAAGGCACTCTCCCAAATCATAGTCAATTGGTAGGCTGATGTTGTTACTCTCTTAATACAGGAGATTGCTACCATATTGATAATATTTGCCAACTTTATGTTCTTCACCTTTTGTTCTAGCTCCTACCAGATCCATTCTCTTCCTCACCCTGCCATTATATGTGGACTAAGCCCTACAGATATTGAAAGTATAATATTCTTCCTCCTTTAGCTGATATTTCCCTTTCTTTGTCAGGTCGTGTAGTGACAATTCTAGTTATTGATCTTATGGCTACAGTCTAGTCTAAATGAGGCATGTTATCTTTAAAGATAAAGGAATAAGCCACATCTGAAGGTCCTGTGAGTGAAGGAAGCCTGGGATTTCAAGGTTTTCAAGTGTATGTATACCCCAATTTCTCAATCCCATGTCTCAGGGTCCTAGTCCTCTCAGATCAGTACCCTTATATTTTCATAGTGGACTTGCTGGGTTTGAGAATTCAATCTCAATATTCAGCTCCATTGTTGTCAAGGTGGCTTTGTGATAGAGTGTGCTAGTCTCATGTTAGCCTGGAAGTAGAGAAATGCAACCCAAAGTGGGGACAAGGGGTGGGAGTGGGAGCTCTATCCACATACCAGTAGGAATTGTAGGAGATAGAGTTTGAGTTCAGACCCCTGAGAGAGTGGCTCTGTAATCAGAGTCTAAGCTCAAATAGAGTTACAGCAAATAAACTTGGTTCATCTCCAGAATTTGTATATATCAATTTTAGGGAGGTGGGAGGAGAAGTTATTCAGATCTAGCCAGTAACTGGAAGAAGGAGAAACTTCAGTGTTACTGAGGGGAGCCAGTAAGCTTGTCCGATCCTAAGCAACACATTCTAGTAATTTGTTCTAAAGTGAATAGAAAGAGCAAGGTAAAACTTGAGCACAGGCCAATTGCCAAATATTGGACTAGCAAGAACAGAGCAGACACTCTTCCTTTTCTTTCTGGCTCCATTCTTCTCTTCTTCCTCTACAGCCTGCAAGTATGGCTTCGCCCTTTTCTTCTCTTTTAGCTTCCTTGTCTCTGCAGTGCCCTTTGAGGGATAAAACATTTAGCTCACAAAGTACACAGGAATAAAGAAAAGGATAGAGGTTTTATGCAGAAACTGTGGCTGAAACATATTGGGCAAGTAAGGGATTACAAATCACTACCTCTAATCCCTGTGCTTTTGTAAATGCAAAATTATTGGTATCCAGATGGCATCAGGGAGAGATTGGGCAGCTGGTAGTTAGTTCCATACTTAGGAACAACTGAGTTGCAGGTAACTGGAGGCAGGGCTAATAATCTTAATCTTACAAGGAAAAATCTATCTCAGGATCAAGGAGAATGATGACTGGTAATCTTTTTATTGAAACATATTATCAGTGGAAGACAGTGGATATAGACAGAACAAAATATATGTGAGAGAAGGCAGGAAACTCTAAAGGAGCAATAACTTAATTTATTGTTCATTTATTAGCCTATTTAAGAAAATTAAATGGAACAAATCCATTATTTCATCAACAATAGGATGTTGATAACGGTGCCTTAAGATAAAAGAAATGTATGTTTAAACAATATTAGCAATTAAATAAAAAAAATGTTCATGTAAAGCCAATATAGTTAAAAGTATATTTCCTTTATTCCTTTATTGACTTCCCTCAGGATAAAACTAAGAACCATAAAGTCAGTAATTTTACAAACATTTCCTTTTAATGTCATGAGGGCTGTTGAATTCTTGATTACTTTTCTGAAACATGGGGTTTAATATGGACATAAATGTGATTGTTTTCTTCCTTTTCTGAATGTACATAAACTAACTCCATATTACTAATTTGGGTGACAGTTCTCACCCAAAAAGTGCATTTCCTATAGATTCCTATTAATAGAAGGATTTCCTAATAATAGAATTCTATTATCTGACATAGTTTAGAAAAAGAATATATGAGACTTTAGAGAAAATTATCAATTTTCAGAAAGAAGTCTGAGTGAATTATTCTTTTTGGGAGAATAATGTCTAACTATAGAAGGAAAATAGAAATTTTGTAAGCTCAAATTGTATAAACTATAGAAACTAACTCAAAAGAATGTATCATCATCAATACTAAATGTTTAGTGAATGCTTACATATAGAACCTGTTCTTAGTGATGCAAATACAGATATACAAACCTTCTCTAGAAGGAATTAATTGTTGTCAATTTACTCACAAAATGGGAACACCCAAACATTTCAAGGAATTTGGCTTTGCCAATATAAAGATTCTGGGTCCCTAAAAAACAAGCTTCCATGAAGTAACACAACAAATGTGCAATAAACATAAAAATCTATAATGGCTGCTCCATCTCTTTCATCTCTTTGTGTAAGGAAACACCAACCTGATCCTCAGGAATTAATGCTTTGGTTAGAAATGTGGCAAGGGAGGCAAGAACCTGCCATCCCATCAGGCAAGATGAAAAGACCCATCTGATGTCCTGAATGCTGAGGTCTTGGATTATAGCCGAGGAACCTCAAGCTTAGAAAGCTCCAGTCTTTTAAACTGGGGTGCTTATAAGCCTATCTATCTGCTGCCATGGAAAGATAGATTATCTAATAAAGAGACTGGTTGGCAAACCCATGTGTCCTCTCCCCTAGAGTGAGACACTATATATTCCAACACCATTTGTTGTATAATCATCCTTGAAAAGATAGTTCAAACAATACAACTTAATATAAGCCATTCAAAAATGAAAGAGACTCATGGAGAATTATCTCCCAAAAACACCTAATCTGCCTTTCTATACCAAATCACTACTGGTAGAATTTTCCCATATGTATATAATCTCTGCCACTCTGATTCTGATTTGACTGAGAGGGCTGGAACCAAATCAGTTTGAAATGTTTTATGTGGCATTTAACTAAAGCTACTATCAACAGGACCCTCACAGCAAAATGATATCAACTTGCCCTATTGACTTCAACCTTGTACCCCACACTCTCAGCCTAGTAAATCGTATAAACCATTAGCAGTTAGCTTAGAAAGCCATGCGGCACCTTTCTACTTGGTCCAAAACATCAATTGAGAAAAGGCTGGATGTATTAAAGATCGCCCAGACTCCACCTTGGGCTGAAGTAAGGCAGTTCAACCAATTGAGTCTGACCTGCCTGGATGCCTTCCATGACTTTAAACACTTAAAAGGCTCATGACTAACCCTCAGGTGCAAGTCACTATTTTTCCAGAGGGATGGAAATTAATGCCTGGTTCTCCGTACCAGAAATACAATCCCAATGACACATAAGGTACTCCTGGAAAGAAAGGATTATTTACCATTACTGGGGACCCCCAAGTGGGACTACTTCCATCCCCAGTCATTTCATGGAGTGGAAATGTCACCTTGGTGTTGGCATGAATAAAAAGGACATGCTGGAATAACTTCCTTCAGGCAGTTTCTCCAAAAACAGATGAGATTCAACAATTCCAAGTGAACTAGGAACCATATGGTCTACCAGTTTTCTGGGTGCACTTTGGACACACTATCACCCTGTGCCCCACAGGTCAAACTTGAGGAATTTCAAAGAAAACTTTTGGGTCTTGTTTTGGTTATTGTAATGTCCCCATTTCCATAGGAGAGTAAAATAATTTTATTTCCAAAATAATTAGAAAAGGTTAATCTTTAGAAACTTGTAGTTTTTAAATATTAACTGAAGTGCTAAACATACTTTTTATGTCTCTTTCACGTGTAGCAAAAATCGCAGACTACCAAAAACTCACATATGAATTAGTCTGTATGTAAAGTAATATTTTTAAATTAACGTAAATACTTATTTTTCTACATATATTATGTAGTAATTAAAATGACAACTTGGACAATATTAGAGCTCTGATTTAATTGAGGAATGTTTGGCTGATTACAAACAGTGTATTCATTTTATAAAAATGAAATTCTAATTAGTGTTGGCTTCCTGTCAAAATCAGTAATTAAGAAAGTTGTCAAAGTCAATCCTATTATTCATCTTGATAATGAAATTATTTAAACATCAAACATGAATGTTCTATTAGCTTAAGGAGTATAATTGTTGTTAACATTGCTCATAGGGCTTAATAAACGTATCACATCAGCTACATTATCTACCTAAATACCTGTACACAGATGCTTGTGATTAAGAATTTGTGAATCTTTTTAAGATTAAGTATGTGACCGAGATTGTTTTACAAATAATATTTAACTTTCTTGAGTTGGTACATGTGATATGGAAAATATGGCTCTATATTTTTCTGATAGTGAACCAGAATACTTTTTTATGATCTGCAAAAATAAACTGCACTTATTTCAAGTGTTCAATTTTATGACTTCTGGCATATACGTCCATGAAACCATTATCCATTACTAAACATATCCATCAGTCCTGACAATTTTCTCCTGCCATTTAATTCCTTCTTCCAGCCCTTCACCATCCAAACCCTTTTCCAGGCAACCACTAATCTGTTTTTATTTCTCATTATATATTTGACTGAATTTTATGTGAATACAATTATAGAGTAAGATTTTTGTCAGGATTCTTTCATAATAATTATTTTGAGATTCAGCCATGTTGTGTTATGTATTAGTAATAAATTCTTTTTTACTGTTAAGTAGTATTCCATTGTATAGCTCTACCATACTTTGTTGATCCATTCATCTTTTTTGGACATTGGGGTTGTTTTCAGGTTTTAGCTATTACAAAGATGCTATGAATATTCATGTACAAGTCTTTTTATTGGGACATATGCTTTGATTTGTCTTGGATAAATACCTAGAAATACACAGATGATGGTAGGTCTATATTTTACATTAATTTTTTTTCAAACTTCTAGATAGAAGTGTTTCATCAGATATGTGATTTTCAAATATTTTCCTCCAGTCTGTTAATTCTCTTAACAGTATCTTTTGAAAGACATTCTTATTTTTTAATAAGTTCAATTTATATATATTTTTAAATCATACTTTGGCACACACATAGGACACAAAGATTTTCTCTAATTTTTTTTTATTTTTAGAAATTTAAAAATGTGTAGCTTATTTTCATGTTGATGATACATTTTGAGTTATTTTTATTATACTGTCCCTGGTATGCATTTAAGTTTCTTTTGTCTTTTTTTCTGCATTTTGATATACAAATGTCCCAAGACCTTTGTTTTAAAAGGTGATTCTCCCTATGTATCCTTTCTCTGTGTACCTTCTCTCTCTCTCTCGCTTGCTCTTTCTGTATATACACACACACATATATCCACACACATCTCTAAACTGTCTATTCTCTTTCATTCATCTGTTAATCTTTTTTATATATCTTTATGTTAGTTTCATATTGACATGAAACATAGAGTTTTACAATAAATCTTAAAATTAGATACTGTGAATCCTCAAAATTTTTGTTTTCTGAAGAACAAATTAATGGATACTTTGGAGGCTTTGAAGAGATTGAAAATATTGAACTCCATGGATACAAAAACAAATGAAAGAAGAGAATTTTGTTTTATCAGATATACAGACGAGGAGCCAATAAAGAAATTGTTAGAAAGCTGATATCATCAGGGCGCCTGGGTGGCTTGGTCAGTTAAATGTCTGCTTTCGGTCCTGGGATCCAGCCCCACACTTGGCTCCCTGCCCAGTGGGGAATCTGCTTCTCCCTCTTCCTCTGTTCCCCCCACACCTCCCGTGCTCATGCTCATTCCAGCTCACTCTCTCTCAAATACATAAATAAAATCTTAAAAAAAAAAGAAAAAGAAAAAGAAAACATATCAAATTGGTTCCGGGAAGTGTGAAATCAAAGTTGCACAACCCAAAGAGGTACATGGGCAGCAATAGCAACAAGAACAAGGAGGAAGAGGTGCTGCAGCTGGTGGACAAGATGGTACTAGGGGTCATGGAGGAGGTCAGGGCCAAAACTGGAACCAGGGATTTAATAACTCTTATGATCAAGCATATGGAAATTACAGTAGTGTCTATGGTGGTGATCAAAACCATAGTGGCTATGGAAGCTATGATTATACTGGGTATAACTATGGGAACTATGGATATGGACAGGGACATACAGACTACAGTGGCTAATAGAGCGCTTATGGCAAGGTGTCTGGAGTGGGTGGCAATCAGCACAAAAGTTACAAGCCACACTAAAGGAGGATGCTGGAGAAAACAGGAGAAGATTGCTAAAGTTAACCTATCTTTCAGGACAACATTGAAGATTGGTGTTCTGTTGATTTAAGATGATTATTTTGTAAAAAAAAACTTTCTAGTGTACAAGACACAACTGTGATCAACTGTATATAGCTGCCAATTAATTTTCTTTGTTTTTACTTTGTCTTTTGCTATCTGTGCTATGACTCTATGTGGACTTGTGTTCATACAAATTTTATTTGTATGATTTCATGTTAAACCTCAAGTAAATATTTCCTTATATGAAATAAATAAATGAATAAATAAATATAAAAGAACCAACTTTTGGTTACTGTGATTTTCCCTATTTTTCTGTTTTCTTTTTTTTTTTTTAAGATTTTTATTTATTTATTTGACAGAGAGACACACAGCGATAGAGGGAACACGAGCAGGGGAAGTGGGAGAGGGAGAAGCAGGCTTCCCGCTGAGCAGGGAGCCCGATGTGGGGCTCAATCCCAGGACCCTGGGACCATGACCTGAGCCAAAGGCAGATGCTTAACAACTGAGCCACCCAGGCACCTTACTTTTCTGTTTTCTGTTTAATTATTGCCACTCTCATTTTTATTATTGTCTTTCTCCTCCCTTCGTTGGGTTTCATTTGTTCTTCATTTTCTAGTTTTTGTTTGTTTGTTTAAAGATTTTATTTATTTGAGAGAGAGAGCTCGGGGGGGGGAAGGCAGTGGGACAGAGGGGACGCTGACTCCTCACTGAGCAGGGAGTCCAACACAGGGCTCAATTTCAGCTCAATCCCAGGACCCTGAGATCATGATCTGAGCTGAAGGCAGACTCTTAATGGACTGAACCACCCGGGCACCCCTGTTTGTTTGTTTTAAATGAAAGCTGTGGTTCTTCATTTTAGACCTTTCTTCTTTTCTTATATAGTGTTTAGTGTTATAAATTATTTTCTGAGTATTGTTTTAGTAGAATCCCACAAATTTGGATAGTGTTTTAATTTTTATACAGTTAAAAACCTAATTTAATTTTATTTCTTCTTTAAAGTCTGGATTTTATTTTAAATTGTTCTATTTAAAATGCAAATATTTGGGAATTTTCAAGATTGATTTCAAATTGGATTCTATTATATTCAGAGAATATACTTTGTACAGCATAACTCTTTAAAAAATTTATTAAACATGTTTTATGGTCCAGAATATGGAAAGAGAGTCTTGTTAAATGTTTGATGTGGTCTTTAGAAGAATGTGTCTTCTCTTGTTGATGGAATGTGTAACAGATTTCAATTCATTAAAATGCAGTTAAGTCTTCTATATCCTTAGTGATTTTTAGTCTATTTGGTCTATCAAATACTGAGAGTGGTATAAAAATATTTAACTATAATTATGGATTTGTCTTTTTCTCTCTGGAGATCTATCATTGTTTGCTCCTTGTATTTTGAAGCTCTGTTATTAAGTGTACAATTATATTAGGGTTAGTATTGTTATGACCTCTTCATGAATTGTACCCTTTGTCATTATAAAATATTTTTTTAAAGATTTTATTTATTTATTTGACAGAGAGAGAGACAGCGAGAGAGGGAACGCAAGCAGGGGGAGTGGGAAAGGTTGAGAAGCAGGCTCCTGGCTGAGCAGGGAGCCCGATGCGGGGTTCGATCCCAGGACCCCAGGATCATGACCTGAGCCAAAGGCAGGCATTTAATAACTGAGCCACCCAGGCACCCCTATAAAATATTTTTAATAACTGGTTTATCCATTGCTCTGAAATCTACTTTATCTGATATTAAAAGAGCCACCTCAGGTTTCTTTTGATTAATGCTAGCAAGTTATGCATTTCCACCACCTTTTTAACTTTAAACTATGTGTGTCTTTATATTTAAAATGGACATCTTAAAGGCAGCATACAGTTGTTTCTTGGCTTTTTATGCAATTGACCATGTCAGGCTTTTAATTTGGATGTCCATACCATGCCATTTATAATTAATGATATTTTTATGTATGTGTATAAATCTTTCATCTTGTTATTTGTTTACATTGTCCTATCTGGTCTTCTTCCATTTACATCTCTCTCTCTCTCTCTCTCTCACCCTGGATCAATCAAGTACTATTATTCTATTTTATATCTTCTGTTGGCTGATTAGCTACAACACTCTTTAACAAATTTTATTTTGGTGGTTGTTTTAGAGTTTATAGTATACATCATTAGCTACCTTCCATTAATCTCTAAATGATATTATGCCACTTTGAAGACTTCACCAGAGTTTCCTTCCATCTCTTTGATTTTGTTGTTTTTGTGTTGGTGGTGCTGTTTGTGAGGGTGTTTTGGTGGTAGGAACACTTAACATAACATCTGCCTTCTTAACAAATTTTGAAGTATACCACACTGTATTGTTAACTATAGGTACTACGTGGTAGAGCAGATCTTTAGAACCTATTCATCTAGCATAACTGAAACATCATACACATTGAACAATGACCTATTGTTCCATAGTTATATCTTGTTTTTAAGATATATTAGGCAAGTCCAGGGCAGCATTTATTCTAAGTATCTCTCACTGCTAAGGCAAGAGCTTTTTGTGTACTATACCCACAACTCCGTAACTTATGGTGAAAACAGGCCAGTTTTGTGGCCTGTGTTAATAAATGAGTACTATTTCCCATTCTCAAGTCGGTCTTCACTACTTCATGTGTGAGCTCGTCAGTATTCTACTCAATACTCAACATTTGTGCAGACACTTGGAGGTCTCTATGGATCCCTCTCCTTTCCATTCCCTGTCCTGTGAACTTCAACTGCAATGGCTTCCCTAACCTCTCAGCTACATCCTTCCAACTCAGAGGGTCAGCAAGGCTCTGCCACTGGCCCCTGCTCCCTGCACCACAGCCTGGAAAATCTCTCAAGGTGGTAAGCTGAGGAGTCTTCCCTCTCACCTTGTGTGTTTCCTGTGTTTAAGGATCACTCTTCTATATTACGTAATATTCCATGGCTTTAAAACCATTATGTCATACATTTTTATTTATTTTTTAATTATTTCAGTCAGAAGGATAAATCTGGTCCCTATTTCCCCATCTTGGCTGGAAGTAGAAGTCCTCAGAATGCTTCTTATTAATATTATTGGAAGTTTATTTTACAGTTCACAATAAGCCCTGCATTACTTTTTTTTTTAGGTATACCAAAAAATAAATAAATAATAACATTTTTATGTTGCTTCCTTTAAATACTAATGCTCCTTCAGGAATTCACTTTCTTCTAATAGATAATATCTATACTATATGATAAACTTGTAACCTGTAATAATTAGTATATATATGGGGGCCTCTATGCAATTTTTAATGAATACCAGATGGCATGAATTCTTATATATATATCAGTGTATTTTAGAAACTGGATTAAACTTGAACAATAATAAACATGACTCTAAAAAAGGAAGATCACAAATATATAACCATGAAATATAATTCTCTTAGATTAGCAAATAATTTCCCATTTTTATAACACATATCCATTGAGATATACATATGGCCACGGATAGGTTGTATTGTCAAATGCACATTGGAAACTATGCATGTGAGTCTCTCCAATAACTAGCTCAGTCATGCTACAGTCAAAAAATGGGCATACCACTAGCATAAGCAAAAACACTAATAATACTAAAAACATTACCTTTATAAAGTTTATGTCATGCTTAACATTATCTGTGAGGAATGGACAGCAGTAGTGTCATCTAAGACTTTATTAAACAAACACATACACACACAAAGGACATTTAGTTACTTCTGTGTTAAGAAAAGAAACACCCACTTATGTGTGCTTTTCTCACAAAAGAGGCTATGTAAAGCCAAGAAAAGAGAATGGTATCAGGACTGAGTCTAATTAGTCTTTTAATCTTCGCTCTTCTGTTTGGTGGTTAAGTAAAACTGGGAAAGTTACATTTCTGAATCCAAATTTTCCTCAATTATAAAATGAAGATAGAATAAATTATAAAAGATAAAAAATAGTAAGACAATAAAATAGACACTAAACACAGAATTCATTTTGAAGATGTTAAGCAAATATATAATTTTAATGATGGGCAGAGATCAACTGAAATCCTACAAGAATTAACTAGAAATAATAAACATGTTTTTAATGATAATTATTAAATCAAATATGTCTAGTCTGAAAAAGATGATGTTTTCCCCCTGCTCTATCCTGCTAAATCACAGTTACAAACTCCAGAAATGACACAAGATAAAACTAAGATAAAACTTTTAAAGGTGGCATGAAGAAGGCAAACTGGTTTGCCACCTCAGGACTGAAGAAACATCATGGCGTCAGGGCAACTTGTTACCCCTTCAACAAACAGATAAAGAACACTCAGACTTCCCTTATCCCAATTCTTGACCTAGCAACAGAAGGCAGCTAGGAAAGCTTATTCCTTTATCAGGTTAGATGGGAATCCTTCTGAAAACCTCAGAAGAACCCAACACTACTAGGAAATGAATTAGGAACACTACTGAGAACCCAAAAATAAGTGGCCAGGGGAAGCATTCTCTTTTGTTGCCAGGTCTGAGCCTCCACTTTTCGGCCAAGGGATTCTAGAGTATGCAGGTAGTACCTACAAGAGACCCAATTACAGGAAGTATCCCAGTCAATAAGCGTGTCCTTCCAGGCAAAGGTTCTCCTCTTCACTCAAGGATATTGGGGGGAGCCTATGGAACAAGAGAAAGGGGTCCACTCATAGAAAGTGGCCTTATCCTAGAAGCCTATTTGTCCTCTGTGCTCAAGAATTTCCTGGCCTGCCCAGATATACCTGAATAGGCAGAAGGGACTCAACCACAACATGATCCAGGCAGCCTCTTTGGCCTCACAGGCCCAAGAGCATCTTCACCTGCTCAAGAACGTGGGGCCACCAGAGGGCTTGGATAGCAGGATCCCTCCACACCCCTCCTCCACCTAGAGAAGCCAAGCAACCTATTTCTGCTCTGCTATGCAGCACCATCAGAGTCCAATGGGAGAAAAAGCAGCACTAGATAAACCAAACAGACCCAAAGGCTCTAAAAATTAAGCTGTCGTTAAAAACACATCACACCAAAGTAGGCCGATACCCACATACTAACCCTAAACATTGATTGCCAGCTAAAATAGAATATTTAAATAAGAACTAGAGCCTCCTAACATAACAGACAAAAAAGTCTAGGATACAATAAACAATTCCCCATCATACCAATAATCAGTAATATCACAACTTGAATGAGAAAAGGAAATCAATGAACACTAACACCAAGTTCAATCAGATGGAATTATCTGACCACAATTTTAAGGCAATCCTCATAAAATTATTTCAACATTCACTTGCACATTCTCTTGAACCAAATGAAAAAATAGAAATACTCAGCAAAGACACAGAAGTTGTAAAAAAGAAACAAATGGAAATTATAGATATAAAAACATAAAGCAAAAATTAAAATCTCATGGGATTTTTATTAGAGCAAGATAAAAGAGGATAAAATTCGGTAAACTGAGGACAGCAAAATAGATTTCATTCCATCTTAAAACAAACAAAAAGGAACAGAGAAAATAGAAAAAGAAAAAAAATTGAATAGAGCCTCAGGGTCCAGTGCAGTGGGACAATAACAAAAGATCCAACATTTGTATATTGGTGTCCCAAAAGGATAGGAAAATGAGACTGGAGCTAAAAGAATATTTGAAGATAGCAGAAAACTCCCCAAATTTGGCAAAAGGCACAAATGTACGGTCCCAAGAAGATAAGCAAACTGCAAACATAATCAACCGAAGAAATTTACACCAAGACACATTACAATTATACTTTTTTAAATACTGAAGACAAAGAAAAAATCTTTAAAACAGCCAGAAAGACCATATTACCCATAAAAAAACACCAATTAAAATGGCAGCAAATTTCTCATCTGTGACCATAGACACCAGAAGAAAGTGGCACAATATTTTTCAAGTGCTGGGTGGGGGGAAATAGGGAAAAAAAAAAGATGTCACTGGCAAATTCTACAACCATGAAGCTATACTTTGTTTGAAGTTCTTCAAACAAAAGGGATATGATAAAGAAGTTAACTTAGATCATCAAAAAGGAAAAAGAGACCATGGAAAGAATAGAAAGATGAGTACCTACACGGACTATCCTTTCCTCTTGAGTTTTATAGTATTTGATGATTAAAACAAAGATATTTAACACCACCAGATACTTGGTGTTAATACAAATACAATGATATTTAAAAGTGGGAAAGGGAGGGGCTCCTGGATGGCTCAGCCCTTTGAGCATGGGACTCTTCGTTTTGGCTCAGTTCATGATCTCAGGGTTGCGAGATCAAGTCCTGCGTGGGTCTCAGCTGAGTTTGTAGCCTGCTTAGGATTCTCTCTCTCCCTCTGCCCCTCCCCCACCTGTACTCATGCTCTCTGTCTCTCTCTCTCAAAAAGAAAAAAAAAAGTGGGAAAGGTACTTAAATGGACTATTTCCACATTTCACTTGAAGTTGTTATCAATAGTTTCTTTTAAGTATATATATATTATATATATATAATATATATATATACTTATTTTAAGTGTATATATAGGAATACCCAGAGCAATCATGATAAAAAAGTGTAAAAAGAGATACTCTCAATAATACTAAATAAATAAATTCAGGTGGACTCTCCAAAAGGTTCAAATAACCCACAGGAAAGCAAGAAGGAAAAAAAAAGGAGAGAGAGAGAAATGAAAACAAGAGGGGCCAGAAGGAACAATTTATCCTTCATCCTAGAAAGAATGTATCTCCACATGCCCCACACCACTGTACCTCCAGACATTTTTCTGAAGATGGAAGGCCTCTGAGTTTTTGTCAGAATTATTTCTATTTTACATGCAAATGTCTTCCCCCAAAATCTAGAATAGTTGTTAGTTTTTGCTCACCAGATCCAATCAGCATAATCTTAGTGCAATGGACGAGTATGATGTCTTATGGAAGAGAAATGCAATCAAGTTCTCTGTTTACTAAATTATGATACAGAACTAGAAAGCTGATATGCCAGAGATAGGACAGTGAGCATGTACTGCTAGCCTTGACAGCTGAAAGCAAACTGCCTCTGGTGGTTTTTATTAAGAGATACTGGAAAGGAAAGGAAGGGAAAAGGAAAGGGAAAAGGAAAGGAAAAAGGAAAGGAAAAAGGAAAGAAAAGGAAAGGAAAAAGGAAAGGAGAAAGGAAAGAAAAGGAAAGAAAAGAAAAGAAAAAAAAGCATTTGCTAGATCAATGGCTAACATACCAGGGATGCACTGAACAATAAAGACACACCTAATACAGCAGCTACAATTGGATTAATTGGTTAAATTTATGATAATCCACTGCCATTCTCCAATATCTCTACATTTTCTGCCCAGGATGAATTGGTGAGTTAAATGAGGATTCCATAGGACTCAACACCTTTGCATCATTCAAGTCCCAGATGGTGGCACTAGTCTCTGCAATCCCTCCAGGGATATGGAGGTGTTGCTTTTAGTTTACTCTCCCTAGGCAGTAGCTCCCACTTGTCTTTTTTGTTGTTGTTGTTGTTTTTAACCAAAATTAGGGAATCAATATGAGGATTCTGCAAACTGCCACATATGTCTATTCCAATTATGCATTCTGGAATCAGGTAAATGACCAAAGGATGGGTCTGGAGATGCACCGGACCCACTGTGAGATGGACCTGAGCTAAATCCCATTAATCATTTGATCTCCACTAGCTCCTACTCTGACTAGTGGATCACAGTGACATTCTGGATCTCCTGGAATTAGTGTCAGTTCAGAGACATTATCTATTAGCTCCTGTAAAATCTGATTATTACCTTTTCCCCAAATGCACATTCACTGTGGCAACAGGCCATAGGTCCTGTTGGGGAAGGTTGGAAGACAGGTTAAAAGTAGAAATTTTTGGTAGTGTCGTGGCGTCTTTCCTCAAGGAAATCTGCTTCACCTTCCTTCACAGAGTGTGTGTCAGTAAACTGATGCAAGTCTAGGAATTGACAGAGGGATTGTAACTCTGTTTTCATAATTCAAGTTGGACTTCTGCTCACTGGATCTAGAACTCTTACCCTTGTAAAGTCAAACAAGAATTTAGTAGATCCCTTCTATTTGGGATCTCCCTCATGGGAATCCATGATCAGCTAGTCAACAACATAAGTCTCTGTGAGTTATTTACCCTATCCTGTGGAGTGCTTTGACATTGCTGTCCAATACAGTCACCATGATGACCTTATTTTTGACAATTAGGTTGCCTCTTGGCCCCCGTCTCCTGATATCCAATTATCCCCAATGCAACAGTTCATAATCCAGGGTAGTAGTTTCCACTGTAATGTATGACCCGCATAGTAGAGTAACTATAGAACTCTTCGAGAATACCAGGGCTCCTCTCACAAATTTATTACTTACAGTCATAGTGAGAGGAGTGGGTAAACTGGTCTTAAATGATAAATCTCTTCTAAAGTTCCAATCTCTCTAAACCTTTGGATACCTTCCTCTACAGTATACCAAATCAGTTCTGGATTTTGGCTTCATTTAGTGCAGGCCGCCTTTTGAGCTAACAAAACAAACAGTTAGAGCCCTTACTAATCCCCTGAACTACAACAATGAATTGAGAATCTCTACTTAGTGGCCCATATCAATAAATTTGTCTTGATATAACTTTAGTTTCTTCCATCATTGCCCCACATCGTTAATATCCACTCCCACCCTATTACCCAGCATTCTGTCCATATAAATTAGAAAACTTCATCCAATTATTTTGGAGTATAGTACAACACCTCATGGGTTATACTTTGTACCTCTCCCTTCAGATACTTCTGGGACTGGAATCTAGTTATAGGTCTTGAAGCAAAGAAGGGTGGTAGGGGTAGGTCCTGAGGAGAATCATCTGTCTTTTAGACAACTACTTCAGGGGAGACCATTACACATTCTTCAGGCAAAGCAGGGTTAACTTTCTCAGGAGTGAAACAGCTGCTTCTATTGGCAAAAAAGACTCAGCAAAATTTAGGCGTTCAATGTCCCCAGCTTCATCAGCACATATGACCTCATTCTAATTTTCAGGATCCTATTCATTCCCATTCAACGTCCTCACTTTAACAGAAGACACCCTGAGAGATGGAATCCAATACCAATCACAACCCAACATTTCAGTCTACCATTTTGAGATGTGAATAAAGTGGACCAATGGTAATTGGAGGGTAGTGATGAGACACAAAATTAAAAACTGTAGGGGCGCCTGGGTGGCTCAGTTGGTTAAGCGACTGCCTTCGGCTTAGGTCATGATCCTGGAGTCCCGGGCTCGGCAGGGAGTCTGCTTCTCCCTCTGACCCTCCTCCCTCTCATGCTCTCTGTCTCTCATTCTCTCTGTCACAAATAAATAAATAAAAAAAAAATCTTAAAAAAAAAATTAAAAACTGTAATCTATTTTCAGAAATCAGAGAGCTGCGGAAGTTTTAAAGCAGTGGAGGAATGAGATGGTCAAACTTGTGTTTTATAAAAACAACTCAGGTGGTAGTACATTTATACTGAAAGACAGAGAGACTACACAATAGGAAGAAAGCTAGGATATAGTGCCAACATTTATTTCTGGAATGTTCTGTCTCACATTGATGGTCAACTTCTGTTTATTTTTCAAGACACACATCAAAAGTTCTTCAGGAAACAGCAGGAGTTCCCTAAGGAAAGTTAATCACTTGCTATTGTACTGTCTCATACAAAATATTTTGAAACTTATGACAAGAGCATTTTATTGTTATTTTTTGTACATTTAAAAAAAACATGAGTTATTGGGGGTTGAGCTAATCGTACTTCAGAATTCAAGGAAAATTATAAAAAATACTATGTAATTTCTTATATATTAAAATATGTCTTGGGCGCCTGGTTGGCTCAGTTGGTTAAGTGACTGCCTTTGCTCGGGTTATGATCCCGGAGTTCCAGGATCAAGTCCTGCATTGGGCTCCCCGCTCAGCAGGAGTCTGCTTCTCTCTCCTACCCTCCCCCGCCTCATGGTCTCTCTCACTCTAATTTAATTAATTAGTTAATTAATTAAATTATATAAATTAAATAAAATGTCTTATGTATTTATTCTGCTTTATTTCCACTCACCTTTTCTGTTTCCCCCATGTCCCCAAAGATAATAATTCTAATGATTTTAATATATTGTTTTATTTATATGTGTTCTTTCTGGGACATGTTAAATTTTAAATTTATATATATTTTTAAATATACATATTTTAACTCAAATATATTCCTATGCTTCATTCATGTTGTATGAGCACATTGAATCTGCTTTTTCTAACCACTCCATTTTTCACAGATCTATAAATAATTGATATACTCTCCAACTACTGGACAGATTGATTCCAACTTTCCAATGTCACAAAAATGCCACATATAATGCCATATTGAATATCCTTTAATGTGTCCTTTTATGGACCAGTGTTAGAACTTATTTGAAATATATATTGAGGAATGGAATAAATCATGCACATTCTTGAGTAAATACTGCCAGATTGCTTTCCAGGATGACTGCTCCAAACTACATTCTCATCAGTAGTGCATGAAGGTTCTTATGTAGATACTTCCTTCTCTACATTTCTAATCTTATCAACATAAAGTAATATCCACCATTAGTTTATTCTGTATTCCTCTGGTTATAAATGAATTTCGGTATTCATATGATTTTCAGCTTCCTGAGATTCCTTTTTACAAACTGCCTGTTTATTGGGGTTCTAGTATTTTCCTAGTTGGTTTTCAAGAGTCCCTTGTATATTATAATCCTTTCTCATTTTTAGACAATAAGAGTATTTTCTCAAAATGTTACCTTCTGATAATTATTTCTATGATATGCTTTGTTTTATTGAATAAAAATTCTTAATTTTGATACATTCAAATTCATTTTTTGGTTTTTAGTTTATACCTTTTGCTTTTCATGTATATAGAAATACTTTCCAACACTATGATGCAGTAATATCCTACATTGTCCACACTACTTGCAGTTTTATAGATCATCTTATTCCATCTAGAGTTCACCCTTGTATAAGGCACTCACTTGAAATTCGGTCTTATTTTTCTCTATCTTGTTTCTCAAACACCATCTAACCCAAAAGTTCTTACATTCTAGTTGGTATTGCTGGTCTATGCAAATTCTGTTGTATTTGATATATTACTCATGGGGTTGGCAACCTTGCCAGGCAAGATGGAGTGAAATCCCTATAGCTTATCCCCCCTGCTCATTATAATCTCAAAGCTCAGGACATAATAACCCAAATAGTAATTACCAGAGGATGATGAAAAGTTAACAGCAGCAGGTGGATCACAGAGGAAACCACAGTCTAAACATTGTGATCCTCAAGTGGTCAAATTTCACAGTTGTTTTTCTCAATTTTTTCTCCATTTTGACATGAGGGTGGAGCTGGGTCCTAGACTGAACCGTGAGTGGACTCAGCCAAAACTGCAAAATAAATCCTCCTTTTTCTAGCCAAAAGATTGTAAAGGGGCCATATGAGGTAGAGAATGTGGGAGAAATCACACCTCTTTCATTTTTCTTTTTTTTTCCTTCTGGTATTCCTTTTTGTTTCTTCCTTCTGTGGTCATCCCATTAGAATATCTTCATAGCAGTGTTCAGGTTTTTGATCTACTGTTTGTTGGCACTCCTTTTTGTATTTTCTTTTTCATGGACTACCCACTTGGATGATTCAAAGTCATATTCAATAATCATTCAGAGTCCAAATTATGGATCACTATTGCCTGATCACCACATTTCAAGCTTTGTCTCTGGCTAAACATATTCTATTTAATAATACACATTATGTCTTCATGGTCTAATTCCACATGTCCCAAACTATATCCTACATCTTTAACACACAAAGCCAATAATACTGACCAAAATATAAAGAAGACCCAAGTAATTTTACTCTTGCCACTAAAATTTTATAGCTGTATGTGTTTTAGTAAGGAAATCAGGAGGGAAGTGAGTATAGATATAAGAGAGAAATTTGATGGAAATTCAGAGGAAAATTCCCAAAGAGGGATTTCTTTTATAGAATGTGATATTTTGAACTTTAGGGTTAAGAGTCCTGCTTCAAAGAGAAAAAAAACATATACAAAGGAGTTTTAAAGGAACAGCAGTTCTAATTTGTGCCAGATTATTTGCAACTGATTTCTGTGAGTTAGAGAGCCCCTGTACTTTTCTCAAAAGAGGTTCAGACTACACAACAGTTGCTCTCTGATTTTTGGCATCTCTATTTCAACTCCAGCTGTAATAACTACATAATTATAAAGCACTCTGAAATTCATCAACCTTCTGAATTCTTATAAAAATATCTATTAGTGTATTTTTTGCACTTCTAATACTTCAATCCTTAAAATTCAAGAGCTAAATGAAATGGGCCTCACTTGTGAGTTTCTCTTCCCTGAGGAATTGCAGTCCTGTGGTACCTGAATAAAAATTATATTTTGTCCAATTTCTAGTGCCAATAACTCCATTGTTAGATGTCAGTTCAATTACTCTTTGAAATCATTTTTTCACTTAATCCAAGATTATACAAGAACTAGTCTTGTATACTACATCTAGAAGCACTGTCAACATTTCTACAAAATAGTCATAATAAAACATTTTTGAAAGTATGAACAGTATTCACTTTACACTGTGTAGGTGATAATAAATTATATGTTTCAATAACTATATATATAAATATTCAGTAAATGAAGGGTTATCTTTAAGTTGACTAGTAACATTTATTCATCTGAACATTTAAGTCCCTTACTTTTGTGCATTAATTTGTTTTTAAAGAATTAGAGTTTTCATGCTCAGATTAATTAATTTGACATCTAAGCCATTTAGCCATGTTCCTATCAGTTTAAAAATATCAATAAATAAACCTCTATCACTTGAAACGTGCATGTCTATGAAATGCTTTGTATTTAAAATGCCCTAGGTTCGCCTGGGTGGCTCAGTTGGTTGAGCGACTGCCTTCGGCTCAGGTCATGATCCTGGAGTCCTGGGATCGAGTCCCGCATCGGGCTCCCTGCTCAGCGGGGAGTCTGCTTCTCCCTCTGACCCTCCCCACTCTCATGCTCTCTCTATCTCATTCTCTCTCTCAGATAAATAAATAAAATCTTTAAAAATAAATAAATAAATAAATAAAAAAATAAAATGCCCTAGGTTATATGGTTGAATTGATGGGCTGTTCAGATGTTCCCCCTAGTTTTGCAATTCTGCTATTTATTTCAAATGGATATTCATCCTTACATGAAGTTGTCTGCTAACTTTAATGACTTTTCTGAGAATTATGAAGAATTTCCTTCAGAAACTAACACATTTTTCATAGAAAATGGTATTATATCAGAAGTACATATTCCTATAGGAGCTATGGAAATATTGCATGTACACAGAAAACACACTTAGCTTACCCTGTGCAACATTGTATTACAGTCCTATCTGATTAGGCTTACTATTTGTCCATTTTGATATTGCCTCAGGAACTGCGGGTTGTGAAGTATGGGAATAACTAGAAATATAAGTTACATACTAGCTGGAAACATTAAGTTCAGCATTTTCTCTAAGAAGTGGAAATAACATATAATATTTCCAGATTTTTTGATAGAGGAAATATTTAATGACACTTCACATTATTCTTTTCAGTTTGTCATCCATAAATCTTCCAAAATCAATTTTAAATCTTCTTGCAGCATTTTTGTGAGGGTTTGGGGGCAGTAATATCTTCCTCAACTGGCATTCAGTTCTCAGAAATCAAGAAGTAAAATATACCTTCAAGTTACATAATATATAAGTACCATTTTACATTTTGAACTTTGAATTATTTCTAAAATGATCCTTATTCACCATGAACTTATTTCAATCCAAATCAGAAGTGGAAAAGCATGAAAGAACCTTAATATTTAAGGCTGAGACTATGAAGCTGAATTGTATTACAATGTTTCTCAAAGGTGCTCTATTGGTATCCAAGAAAGATGTGTGAATCATGAAAACAAGGGCAACAATTGCACCTCATGCTTGTCTGAAGAGTCTCTTGGAATTGAAATTGCTCTAAAAGAAATATGCCTCCTCTTGATACAAATTCTGGTTTATTAATTGAAGATTTCTAATAAAAAAAAACATCAAACTCCATCATCCTCTTCCAAACAGGAACCTTCTGTCTTCAAAATGAGTAAGAGTTACAGCAGTTGTTTTGATTGCTGAGTGTCCAAGGACTGAATTCTTAAGTCATTTTTATTTAAGCAGTTTCAATAATAAGCCACAGTTCTACCATGACAGAAATGCAGTCCTATGGGAAAACGAGGATGGTCCAATTTATTCCGGGGTCAGCATCACAAAAGTGTTACCATGTACCTAGGTGGCTCCACACATATATAGTTATGGCAAACAGAACCAACGATTCTTTTATTCTCCTCCTCTCCACCCCAGATATTTAGATGTGTTTTTGCAATCTTACTTCAACATAAAAATCATTTGGGGTGTTTGAAAACACACACACACACACACACACACACACATATTGCTGAAGACACACAAACCAAATGAATGAGGCTGAACAGGGGAGAAACCATGCCATGGAGTTAGGATGTTAAACAAGATCTACAAGGATTCTTAAACACACCTCAATTTGAAAAGAATAAATAAAACCAGTGATTCTAAGAATGTAGTCCCTGGACCAGAAGCATTAGCATCATCTGGGAAGTGAGAACCGTCAAATCCTAGGTTCCCTTCCTGAAACTACTGAATCAAAAACTCTAGGGTTAGGGCCTAGGCTCCTATGTTTTAATTAGCCTTCCAAGTGATTCTGATGCATACTAAAATTTGAAAACCACTGATACAGACCAAACTTAAAAAAATGGGAACTACACTGAACATGTTGGCTTTCATTGTAATGGCACAAGCTGTTTCTCTAGCAATAGACCTTGAATTAGTTGATAGCCTTTGTTTTCCAAGTGATTTTCCAGCTCCCTGAACTACATAAGGGTCTTTGCTTTACTTTAAAAAAAGTCAACCTCCTACAATTAACTTGATTTCTTTGTTTTACTTTATTTATCTCATAAGAGAGATATTGATACCCTTCCCTTTACAGGGTCAAGATACTTCACAAAATGAATTCAGCTCAAGGACCTATGATAAAAGGTTAAAGGAAGATTAAATAATATTGTTGTAATTACTTATTAAAACTCCAGCATGCGTTCATTCATATATTTGTGATTTTGATATCTTCAGTAGTAATCATTAGTTTAAAATTAATTGGGCAGAGCCAATCTAGAAGTTTAGAAAACAGGCAGAACAAGGAAATGATTGGGCTGTAGCTTAAACATTTGCCTTATTTGAGAAAACCTAGTTGCCTGATCGTCCTTAGGTTCTGATTTCTTAACCTTGAAGCACTTACAGGCTTAGGTTTTGGTCTGCTTACGTAGACTGCTAAGGTATTAGAATCACCTCTGTCCAATGGCTTCCTTGTTTAATCAATTTATCACTCACATAAAGACGTCTTCGTGGTTATACTGCTATTACCGTACAGCTGAAAAACCAGACATTAGGAAAAGGGGTGCACAGATTCTCTCATAAATGCAGCTTGCACCTGTTAGTTTCAGTTAGGGGTTTTAGTAGATTACTTCCTCATATATGTTGCAGGCTTACTGGGTACCATAACTACATCACAGGAAATGGAGTTGGCAAGTCATCCTTGTGATGGCTTCTGCCACTGAACTAAGATTGAGGATACATGATTCAAGTGTGGTGAATTAATCACAGCCTGATAAAATATCTACAGTTAGCTACCTCTAGGTACACTGTGATTGTCTAAAGAAGGGCAAAATTAAGTATTTGACCTAATGAAAAAAAAAATGGCTACACAGGGAGAATCACTTTAGTAAGTATGAGTCCAACCTCAGGATTCAAATCTTTGATCCACCATTTAAGAATTGGTCGAATTGGGCAATTTATGTGATTAACCTCTTATCCAAGTACAATTATTTAAAAAGAGCATTTCTTTTTTTTTTTTAAGATTTATTTATTTATTTGAGAGAGCGAGAATGAGAGAGAGAGAGGGTACATGAGGGGGGGAGGGTTAGAGGGAGAAGCAGGCTCCTCGCCGAGCAGGGAGCCCGATGCGGGACTCCATCCAGGGACTCCAGGATCGTGACCTGAGCCGAAGGCAGTCGCTCAACCAACTGAGCCACCCAGGCGCCCAAAAAGAGCATTTCTTTATAGTAATTTTTTATGATGTCCTTCCAATTTTTCAATACAAGTACACAAAAGAAGTTATATTCCATATCTACATAAAATAAATATTTTAACATTATGTATTAGTTAGAATTACTTATATAAATATCCTGTTAGCTATCCATCTACTTCACATGATTCTATTCACTCTTCTTTTCATCTCAGACAGTTGGGCTTCTTTCTATACTATTATCTTTATGTGTAAAGACACTAAATACTTTCTTCATATTCCCTCATTCTTTAATCTGCCCCTGCTCCGGAAGACAGAGTTTTAAATTTCTCCTTGTTGGCTTTTGGTTGAATAATTTCACTCCAGATTCTAGATGTGGTGATCCTGCATTCTAAATTGTTTTAATCATGTAGATTCAGTGTATGGTCTATTTCTATATAGATTTTCATTACTTTTTTCTTGTTGATAAATTTTTTCTTGTTATTTTTAAAGACTGATTCTTACATTTTACACCTGAAATTTGTAAAAGTGTCTTAAAATAGTTGTGCAGTTTTTCTCCCATTCCAAATACTGAGACTCTGGTAAGATGTATAGGATCTGTCAATTCAAAACAGACAAAACAAATTTACGTCTATTGGCAAGCAAGGTTGGACTCTTGAGTGACTTGACTGTCCTATTCTGATTAATAGTACTATTAAGTCTCTTTAGCCTTTGAACAATAAAGCAAGAGAAGGCCATTCATTTAAGTGATTAACAGGTGAAAGGAAGTAACAATTGTGAAGTGCCTATTCAAAGAAAGGCAAAGTGCAACAGGGGTATATAAAGTTGTCTAAAATCCCAGTCCCACTCAAAAGACACAGAAAGCTGTAAAGTGATACATAAATAACTGTAATATACTAAGAAGCTGCAGAACACCGATGAAGTGTAAGATATTTTAAGCAGAGACATCTAAGCACAAGTCTCAATTGCATCATTTACTAGTTGTGAGACTTGGCAAGTTACAGAGATTCTGAAATCCTCATTTTCTCATCTAGCGTATGATCATAAATAATAACTGCCAGATTTTCCATAAATTTTGCTATTAATAAAAGGTGCCACCAATGGGAAAAATGTCATGAAAGTTCTATGAACTTGGAAAAAGGCAAATATACAGAAATAGATAAAATTTGAAGGAGAATTGAAATAGCATGTTTCAAACTTACCTCAAATTGTGGCAAAGACTGAAAAATATCAGTAAATAAAGGTTTGGGAACTATTACAGATTTTTAAAGGCACTGATATTCACTAAAAGCATGCAAAATACTATATATCGTTTAGTTAAAATTTATATAGTAAATCTGCATAGAAATGCACAGTAATAATAAAGCACCAAGTATCTTGATGGTGGGTATCTCTCAGGAAAAGAGGGGACTTTTATCATGCATTTTTTTCTTAAAGTGAATGGTAAATAAGTGGATGTTTTTCTTATTATTCTTATTCATTTGTGCATTATACAAAATATTTAATATTAAAAATAGTAAATTCTAATTTTAAAAACAGGATTGTTAGTGAAAGACAACTATGAATTTCACAATGACAATGAGGGGTATCAAAACCAAGCATGTAAGTATAGTATTGAGATACATATCCTGGTTAGCTGAATGTGCTATTTTTTTTTTAAGTTTTCATTTAAATTCCAGTTAACATACAGTGCAATTTAGTTTCAGGTGTACAATACAGTGATTGAACACTTCCATACAACACCTGGTGCTCATTACAAGTGCACTCCTTAATCCCCATCACCTATTTCACCCTTACCGCCACCAGCTCCCCTCTGGTAACCACCTGTTTGTTCTCTACAGTTAAAAATCTGTTTCTTGGTTTGCCTCTCTCTCTTTTTTCCCCACAACAGTTGTTTTGTCTCTTAAATCCCACATGAGTGAAATCATATGGTATTCATCTTTCTCTGACTAATTGCTAATGATTCTTAATCAATTAAATATTTTATTAAAGTATGTATCGATAAGTACCCCAGGAAAGTGAGGCTTTTATAGTGTGGGTGAGAAGCTCTGATAGTGCTCCTTACTTTCAACATGATTCACTTTGTGCAAAAAGCTAACATATAGTTAAGGAGGGCGGGGCTCTGCTGAGAGACCTCTTCTGGGTTGCAAACTTCTCTCTGAGTCTTTACATGGTGGGAGGGACCAGGATGCCCTGTGGGATCTCTTGCATAAGAACACTAATTCCTGGGCCACTGGGTGGCTCAGTCAGTTAAGCGTCTGATCCTTGATTTTGGCTCAGGTCACAATCTCATGGGTGGTTGAGATCAAGCCCCATTTTGGACTCTGTGCTCAGTGTGGAGTCTACTGGAGATTCTCTCCCTCTGCTCCTCCCCCCACTTGCACTCTCTCTCTCTCTCTAAAAATAAACAGATAAATCTTAAAAAAAAAAAAAACACTAATTCCATTTATAAGGGCTTCACCCTTAAAACCTATTCAACCTCCCAAAGGCTCCATCTCCTAACACCATTACATTGGGTGATCACATTAGGATTCCAAAATGTGAATTTTGGGGGGACACAAACATTCAGACCATAGCACTCTCTATTGTTCTATAGCACAAGAACACCTTTTAAGAGTGAAAAGAATGCAGCAATTGCTCACTGGATTTGGTAACTGTTCACAGTAATTGTCTGAGAAAGCCAGTTGCCCAATAGCTGATAACATGAGGTCCATGGCTAATTGGAGTTCCACCTTAGAAAATGAGGAGCAATCCCTGCTCCTGTGGGTAGCTAAGCTTGACATAGCCTCTCCCAGTGACAGAATGGGGACTCTTCGTCCTGGTAACTCACTCACTGCAATGCAAAGTAAAGGTAAGCGTCATCTTTTTTTTTTTTTTAACAATCCTGACTTGAATCACAAACTATGCCCTACAGGCTCTCAAATCATTGTGACACTTTTCTTCTACAGTGTTTAATCTTAGCTTACAAATATTTGTTCAGCTTCTATTTTATTTATCTTCTGTTGTATTAAATGGTGCATTACATAGACTGAAGTCAGAGTCTAATGTCCAGTTCGGTGTGATGATTGACTGCCTTTTGTTGTACTGATGCATAAAATAAAAGTGTCCACTATTCAAAAACCACTTCATTCTGTAGAATTCTTTGTTCCACAGAAATATATGTGTTAGAATAAGTTTTCTCTATGGATCAATCATTCTAACTCTACTATCAGAAATATTTTACATTATTAACATTTATTTAGTTTTAAATTTGTAGGATCAAACTGTAGATATTACAGAAGCATAAGCTATAGTACAGAAGACAGCATTTTAAAAATTTAAACTTTGTGAATTAAAAGTAAAAATACAGATGACAAAAAAGCATATAGATGACAGAACTAGGAGATTGGCGGAAATGAGTAGGAAGAAGCTATAGAGAGGCACTGTTGTTGCAGGATTATTTTCTCCATAGGTGCCCACAGTTCTTGGTCACGCCACTTCAAAGAATGAAGAGGTAGACCAGACAGAATGGTGGGCAGCAAAGCAAGGTTTATTGAGCAATAGCAAAGTGATAGCACAAAGCTCCTAAGGAGGGAGGGGACCCAAGAGGGTTGCCACCAGAGTTTACCAGTCTAGGGGTTTTTATGGGCTTTGTTGGCAGGCTGTTTTAATCTGATTAACCCTCCCTGCACCTGTCATCCAATCAGGTTTCGTCACCTGTCATATGGGAAAGGGTGGAGGGCTCTTCCCAGGGTGGTATAAAACGCTTTTAAGGTGGTTTCCTCTTAGCGGGGGGTGGGGGGTTGGGGGGGGTGGCGCTAGCCCCTGCCTGCCTGCCTTCCAGCTATCCTTCATCAGCACTACTTTCCTTTACCTAGAATGGTCAAAATACTTAAAAATTTGATTTTTCAAGAAATGCAGATTTGGTATAGCATTTAAAGTCTAAATGGCAACCAGCAAAAGGTTCTGCACAAATTGTTTGGTATTGAGAGGGAAGGAAGTTGAGATATTTTGAGAAAATTTTTGATCTTTCATAAGGGTATTCAGAAGAATCTGTCTAAAAATTACAATTAAAAAAGGAAGGATGAGTTTGATATTTCCTGTAATGGTGGTATCAAGAGTACAAAAAAAAAAGAGAGAGAGAGAGATGAAAATAAATGTCTTTTGAATTGAACTAGAGACTTAAGGCAGTAAAGTTTTTTTTACAAAATTGTAACACTTTTATACAGTTAATTTTTTTAATTGTGTACATATTATTATTATTAGTAGTAGTAGTAGTATTTTAAATTTAGTCTCTGTAATACAATGCTAAATTAGGTTCTTGGACCTAAAGTCCAACATGGAGGAGAGGGTTTCCCCCCACACCAACAAACAATTCTGGCACTATCTGATGTGAGATCCTCAAGTCCAAGGGTCAAGAAAGAATTCTTGAGATGTTTTCAGCGCAAAAAAAGGTGACTTTATTAAAGCACAGGAACAAGACCCGTGGGTAGAAAAAGCTGCATTATAAGTGTGAGGAGTGATTGATTATATAGGGTTTTCTATACTATGGAAGGGAAGGTGATATTAGGGCTCCAGGAAATTGAGTCTATAGGTTCCTGGAGGTCTGGCTATTATTAAGATTGTGTTTTTCTTGTAAATAATTAAGACAGTGACAAACTGATAGAGTTTCATGTCCTTCATGACTGTCATCTTTATCAGTTGACCATTGGCTTTTTCCTTCCTTTGTTCTTGGGCAGTCATGAGCGCCTGAGGGGGTGGGGTGTGTTGAGTGTCAGTTTGCCTTTTGCCCTCAGCATTCAAATTCCAGCCCCTCTACTCTCCAGGGAAATCATGGGGTGGGACTGAAAGTTCTAACCCTCTACTCACCTGGTTGGTTCTCCCAACAAAGTGGGGTCAAAAATTTACTTTATTAACATAACAAAGGATACCTTTGTTTCTCTCAACACTTAAGAAATTTCAGGGGTTTTAGGAACTCTGTACCAGAAATGGGAGGGATACTAAATATATTTCTTATAACACTACAAACATCATTCCAAGAAAATAAATTAAAATATACTATTTTTTTTTCTTTTAAGCAAAAACCCTCAGCAATTGTGCTACAGTGCGGAATCTTGCGGCAGATTTCAGTTGTTTGCTATGTTCATTCCATTCTCGAGAAATGTTCTGTTATCATTAAATAAACATATGTAGGAAAGAAGAGAATATTTATACACATATTTTTGCATATTTTAAAAGTCAACACTATATATCCTATTGAATATAATGGAAATCTGCCAGTTGCATTTTACTTTGAACAATGATTTATTATGTGTTTATAAAATATGGGACACTAGAAAAATAATCATATTTTATTCTAAAATTAGTGACACTGGCAGAAAGAGGTTTACTATAACTGCAAATAAAATGTGTCCTTATTATGGGGCGCCCGGGTGGCTCAGTTGGTTGGGCGACTGCCTTCGGCTCAGGTCATGATCCTGGAGTCCCGGGATCGAGTCCCGCATCGGGCTCCCTGCTCGGCAGGGAGTCTGCATCTCCCTCTGACCCTCCTCCCTCTCATGCTCTCTGTCTCTCATTCTCTCTGTCTCAAAATAAATAAATAAAAATCTTTAAAAAAAAAAAATGTGTCCTCATTATGCAAAAGTAAGTTAAGTGTGTCTTGATTTAGAAAACGTGCAAAATTAAGCTTAATGTGCTTTTGAATAACAGCGGTCTTCCTTTTCATATCAGAAATAGAATCTTATATTATTCCAGAGACCAGATTATCATATTTTTTTTCTTCCAAATAATTTCTTTGTTGTTGTTGTCCTTTGACATCAATTCATTGAAATACAAAGTAACTATCATTTATGGAGCTCCCACAGTCAAGATGAAATATAGTTGTTCTGCTTTTCATTAGAAATTTCCATAAAAGTGGCTTTTAAGACAACGAATTAATATGCTTTCTCAATGTGATACTGTCAATTTAGGATCAGAATTTGTTACTTTTAACATCTATATATATATACATATACATATATATTTTTTTTTACTTCAGTATCCATTTTCTAAATACAAAGAAGCTTTTTATGAGTTTCCATTAAAACAGTAATAATCATCCTAAATAGAACACAAGTTTATAGTGTTTGAAAGACATTAACTGTATAGACAGAAGAGAGTACTTTGATTTTAGACTCTTGCTAATTTACTCAAACTGTCAGCTCCTCCTTTCCATAAAGTGGTTCCAGCTTGACCATGAGTAAAAGAAATCGACAGCATGGCCCAGTACTTCATGTCAAAATCACACTTTGTGTCATCACAAAATGGTACTTTTTTCACACTCTTTATTTGTATTGATTTGGCAAGGAAACACTATTATCTTGGCATGTTTTGTCTCATTTTTTCTGTGTGTCTAAGGTCATACTGAAGCAGAGAATTACACGTTACCTCAATTCTTTGGCAAACATTTTAATGAATTTTAGTAATTCTTCACATTTTATAGGCATATTAGAAAAGAAACTGGATTGCTACTTAACTAAAAATAAAAACTTGCTAAGGATCACAGATACAGTAACAAAAATTTACATAGAATTCCTCAACAAAAACTGCTGTAACAAAATTAAATAATGCCCTTATTTTTGATATATCCAAGATTATCTCTTCACATCCAACTTTTGCCCCATCTTTCAAACTCTGTCTAACACAATCTTTCTGACTCTGTATTTTCTCCCAGTCTACCAGTCTTGGTCTCACCTCTCTTTTTGGCCCTGGTCTTTGCTATTCCCACTTTGGGTCACCTACTTATTCTCCAAAATCCAGCTCTCTTTAATCCTATACAAACTAGCAAAATGTAAACCCTCTCTCAATACACTTGAGCTGCTGTGTACATAAGTACACTGTTTTTATATATGATTAACTGTTACTGTGAAAAGTCACATACTTGTGCAAAGTGATGCCAATAAAAAAAACCTGACCCCACTTCCATTATGCTTCTATCCCTTCTGTCATCCCTTTATGTGGCTTTCATCATCTCATGGTTACCGTGCATTTTCCCAACTTTTATCAGGTTAATAAAGTTTCTTAGTCAGTGCCTATAACTTACTCTCAACAAATGGTATTGTTTCCTTGAATTTGTTTTACTTAGAAAACTAAATGCACCTAATATATTCCCTTCTGATAACTTGCCCACTCACTTTACACATGTATCTATTTGTATTTCTACCCCATTTTTATGTCCTCTCCTCATGTAGCCCAGAATGATTTTTATTCACACTTTGATCCTTCATTCCACCTTTATTCTTCTCTTCCAGATTTCTATTCTATCAATTACGTCTTTTTCTCTCATAGATTTTCAAACATTTTTTTTTCAAACCTTTTAATTATTTACTGGCTCCCTTCCTAATGCCTACACATAACCTCAAGTCTTTCTCATATTAGAAATAAATAAGCAGAAAAAATATATTATAAAACAAACCTCAGATATTTTGACCTTGTTTTCCATGTCTCCTACAATATCTTCATTCAAATAGCCATTACACATACTTGTCCTTAATTCTTTTTTCTAATAAACCTTGCCTCCTTCAATCTATTACACTTGCCACTATCTAACTCATTGACAAATCAGTGGTTCTCCTTAAAATCAAAACTTTCTCCCGTATTTGACTGTGTTGTGATTCACAATCTTAACAATTCTCATTCCTTTGGCTTTGTTGACATGACAGAGAAATATTCTCTTCATTCCTCTCCAGAATATACAACTACCCTTCCTTTGCTCTACTACCTCCATCCATCCTTTAAATATTTGCTGACCTCCTGGATTACTTTTTCTTTCCTTCTGCTCTTTTAATGTTATGTAATCTCCCTGCTTGATCACAACCACTTTTGTGTCTGTAAGAAATGTTAAAGAGAGGATTCCCATTACGAATCTGATAAATGTGTTCTAAATCTGAAATAAAATGTTTCAATATAATGTTTCACATTATAACCTGCAGTGCTCTGTGGTTAAGATACCCCTTTCAAGAATGAAAAGGCTAATTGTGGTTGGCAATATTCTAAGCTGACCCCTAAGATACCTTCTTTCTTCTGGTATAAACACCCTGTATGATTCCACTAACTTTAGATGGAACCTATAAAGATGAGATATTGTTTGATAACTCATCATATTATGTTATGTGGCAAAAAAGGAGATTATTTTGGGTCTAACCTAATCAAGTAAGACCTTTAAAAGTAAAATATTTTCTCCGGCTGCTCATACAGCAAAAAGTCAGATAAACATACTCCTACTGCCCTGGAAGAATGCAATAGCTATTCACGAACTGTTTATGGGACCATGGGGGAGGGAGTGCAGGTGGATTCTAAGAGCTGAGAACAGCTTTTGGCTGACAGGTGGAAAGAAAGTAGGAGCCTCAGTCACGTTACTATAAGAAACTGAATTCTGCTAACCACGTGAATGAGCTTGAAAGAGGATCCCAAATTCTAGATGACAACACAGCTTGATCAATATCTTGACTGCAGTCTGTGAGACCCTGAAGAGAGGCTCCAGATAAGCCATGTCCAGACTCCTGAACCACAGAAACTGTGGGATAATATGTGTTGATACAACTTCTTAAGTTGTGGTAATTTGTTACACAGCAATAGAAAATGAATAAACTAATGAATCTGTTCTGATATTCTATTCTATTCAACCAGTTTGTGCCTTCTTCTCTAGGGCACTCTGTCCAATAGAATTTTTTGTAATGATTCTAAGTTCCATATATGGGCTATCTGATGCAGTACTACAAGCCACAAATGGCTATTGAGCATTTGAAATATAGCTAGTGGAACTGAGAAATTGAATTTTTAAATTTTATTTAGTTTTGGATAAATTCAAATAGCCACATATGTCTAGTGACTACTCTATTGAACAGAACAGTTAAGGTGTGATGCCGATACATTTATCCCTTCCTTTCCCTACATGCTGAAAATATATACTTTCTTTCCATCACTATTAATATCAAAGAAGGGAACTCCATTCTCAGGAATTTCGTGTATCAAAGAACACAGAGATATCAGGGGTGAGAGCAAGAAAGGGAGATTGGCATCCCATACCCTGTTTCTTATGGAACAGCTTCGCTGAGCTGACTTTTCTGTCCATTTGAGTAGAGAGAGTAAACAATGAAAGACTCATGTTAGAATGGACAAGACATGAATCAGTAAGGCTCACATTCCTACATTTTGGCCCACCAAGGAATTTATTTGGGGCCAAAGGAAAGGTAACTGTAACTGAGGTATATTATCGAAACCCCACACAACAGAAGGACTTGTCAGCAATGATATCCCTAAGCGCATGAAGCTGCGGTGTGTACCACCAGTAAATGCTTCACACATCCAGAACACCATGGTGCAGCTCTGAATTGGATAATGTCATTCGGAATGAACTGTTCTGTGATTGGGGGTCTTTGTCACTAGGAGAGCATATAAAGCAGGGCAAAGTACAAATCAATAGGAAAGAAGAAGGCATTCAGATTAGCCGGAAGAGGTGGATGTTTGGTCATTTTTGCGGTATGAACAGTGTTGCATTTATCTGTGCTCAGTCATGATTACAGAGAGGTCTTGTTTTTTTCTCACTCCATCACTGTCACAGAATGACCTTGTCTGATATTGGTGTTCTGTGAAATGGTTTTGTTCAGCAGAAGAATTCTATGGCCTAGCTGTTACTGCATGGTCAGCTCTCAGTTGACAGCTGAGGGGCTACTTCTTTTCTTTCTCAAAGGCACTAATTGGATAAAAATAAAACCTTTGAGTCTGTGCATCACTGGTTTCAGATGGGTCAATAAACTGATAATGTGCTGACAACACACATTTTTCATTTCTGCCCAGGCCTCTCTCCCAAACTTCCGATTCATGCCCACAGCTGTGTCCTTCAAATCTTCAATTAGATGTCCCACTGCACTTTCAAATCAGCATGTCCAAAAATGTTCTCAGGATCTATGCCTCAAACCTATTTCTCTTCCTGAATTATCTGTCTCTGCTCTAGGTACCAATTTATGTTAAGCAAGAATCTCATGTCACATTCTTTACAAAAAATCACTCAACCTATCACATTATTTATCAGTTCAGCCAATTTCAATTCCTATGGACTTTGTAATCTACCATACCTTTTTAGAACTAATCCTTATTCCATGGTTCATGGATAGGAAGAATCAATATTGTCAAGATGTCAGTTCTTCCCAACTTGATCTATGGATTCAATGCATCCCAAAGAAAATCCCACCAAGTTGTTTGTGGATATTTTTTTTTTTTAAGTTGTTTGTGGATATTAACAAACTGATTCTAAAGTTTATATGGAGAGGCAAAAGACTCAGAAGGAGCCCACTCAATCCTGAAGGAGAAGAATAGTTAGAAGACTGACAACACTCAACTTCAAGACCTACCATAAAGGCAATGTACCACTTCAAGGCAGTGTGGCTTGGTGAAAGAACAGACAAATAGATCATTGGAACACAATAGAAAGCCTAAAAATAAACCCACATAAGTATACTCAACTCATCTTTGACAAATGAGCAAAGGCAATACAATGGAGCAGACAGTCTCTTCAACAAATGGTACTGGAACAACTAGACATTCACATGCAGTCATCATCATCATCATCATCATCACCATCTAGATATAGACCTTACACCCTTCAATTAACTAAAAATGGATCACATACCTAAATGTAAAATGCAAAATTATAAAACACCTAGAAGATAATATTGGACAAAATCTAGATGACCTTGAATATGGCAATGACTCATTAGATACAACAGCAAAATCTCAATCCATTAGAGAAATAATTGACAAGCTAGACTTTACTAAAATTAAAAACTTCTGCTCTGTGAAAGAGAATGTCAAGAGAATGAAAAGATAAGCCACAGACTATGAGAAAATATTTGCAAAAGACACATCTGATAAAGGACTATTATCTAAAATATGTTAAACACTCTTAATATTCAACAATAAGAAAACAACTCAGTTACAAAATGGGGCAGAGACCTTAACAGAAACCTCACCAAAGAAGAGAGGCAGATGGAAAATAAGCATATGAAAAGATGTTTTGCATCATATGTTATCATAGAAATTCAAATTAAAACAATGAGATACTATTGTACACCTATTAGAATGGCCAAAATCTGGAACACTGACAACACCAAATACTAACAAATATGTGGAAAAGAGAAACTCTCATACATTGCTTGTGAGGATACAAAATAGAACAGCCACATTGGAAGATATTTTGGCAGTTTCTTATAAAACTAAATATACTTTTATCATACAATCCAGCAATCATGTACCTTGGTATTTACCCAAAGAAGTTGAAGACTTATGTGCACACAGAAATCTGCACACTGATGTTTATAGTAGCTTTAGGCATAATTGCTAAAACTTGGATGTCACCAGAATGTCCTTCAGTAAGTGAATGGATAAACTGTAATATATTCAGACAATGGAATATCATTCATTGCTAAAAAGAAATGAGATATCAAGCCAGGATAAGACACAGAGAACCTTAAATGCATATTATAAGGGAAAGAATCAATCTGAAAAGGCTATATACTGTATGGTTCCAACTATATGATGTTCTGGAAAAGGCAAAACTATGGAGGCAGTAAAAAGATCAATGGTTGCCAGAGATTGGGGGGAGGGTGGGATAAATAGTCAGAGCACAGTGGATTTTTAGGGCAGTGAAAATACTCTTGTATGATGTTATAATGATGGATACATGTCATTATACATTTATCCAAACCCACAGAATGTACATCAATAGTGAACCCCAATGTAAACCATAGACTTTGGGTGAAAATGTGTCACTATAGATTAATCAACTGTAAGAAATATACCACTCTGGTGGAGAATGTGACTAATGGGGTAGGCTACACACATATAAAGGAAGGGGACATGCTGGAAATCGTTCTACCTTCCCTTCAATTTTATTGTGTACCTAAAACTGCTCTAAAAAACCAAAGTGTTAAAAAAAAAAAACTATTCCTGAGATATGCAGGAAAATGATATTTGAATACACATCTGCATTTGGAAGAGTAGGGCAGGTATTCTAAGCAAGGTCTGTTACTGGGATAGAGGGGATTCCAATGACTGCTGACTTTGGCTCCCACGTTCCCTGACAGTCTTGACAAAGCTACTTTAGAATCTGCAGCAGTCTAGATCCCTTCCACCCAGCCTTCAGTCCCCTTTCCCTTCAGAGCTTGTCAGACTGACATCAGAATCTGAAGACTTTCCATCTTTTTCTGGATCCCTCAGCATTTTCTCTCACACAGGCATCTTCCCTGTGGGGGAACATCTTTGCACATTTGGTCCCCTTTTGGTGTCTGCTTTGTGGAGGATGAGGACTAACAATGGGGATATATATATCATCTTCACAGATTTGTTCTTGGCATTGTAATGAGACAATATATGAACCGATTAACACAGTGCCTTGCATTTACAGGACATACATAAATGTAGCCATTAATAATAACTGCAGTTGTAGTAACAGTCATTTTAACACTTTCTTGGTTGAGATCTATTTCTAGGACATTCCAATAAACTAGTCCTTCTGCCTTTTGTCTTATTTCCTTCAAAGTTATCCTCCACAATAACTTCTAAGATGATCTGTCTAAATAGACCATTTACCCATGCTACTGAGTGCTTTAGAAGTGTTAGTAATTTTCATAGTTTCTATATTGCATGAAATCGTAACAGGGAATTTGGATTGTGCCTAATATTTTACTTGGGGAATAAAAAACAAGCTCTATCAGCCCACAGGCTACAATCCATGATCCTTAATGTGTCATAAAAGGTGTCTCTTTCTGACCACAAATCATCTTGGTCCCATTTCCTGCCACCCTAAAATCATACGTAAGCAATACCACTTAAGCAAGCAACCACCCTGCTTGCTCTTCAGCACATGCTTTCTCTAGACTCCCTAACTTTTCTTAAAGTTTCACTCTTGTCGAATAAGTTCTAATCAACCTCTCAAGCCACAACTCTGTTAGTCAGCTTTTGTTGGTGGCCATGGTTGGGATCTTCTCACACAACGAACTATATAAATATCTCCAGCATTGCCTTCAGTGTTTTCTACTGTTTTCCTTTACAAGCCCAGTTTGTTGACAAGGGTGTCAGATCTTTGAAGATATATATTTAACATATCCATCATATTTCTTGGCATTTTCCTTGCCTGCCGCAGAGTCCATTTCCAAGTGTGGTAGTTCAACACATAAGTAGAAAGGCGCCTAGTGTTACATTTACCCAATTTCATACAAATACAAAATTTAATGAGTTTTGAGTAATGAGTACATAAAATTGTACTTTGAGATAACAAAAATCAAAACACACCTCCCCCTTTAAAAAACTTCCTACTTTTCCAATGACTCATATTTCTAAGCAATTTAATATCATTGCATCTTTGGGGAATTTCAAAATTCTCATTTTATGGGTTGATTGAGTTCATCTGTTTCTATATGTATTTCTACCTTCATGTTTAATTTTCTTGGCATGAACATGAATATGTAACAAAGAACCATCCAAACATGCCTCATTTGTATTATTATTATTTTTTATAATGGTATTTTTCTTTTGAGACTAGGGGTACTAGAGGTAATGTTTTTAACATTGTAAACCAAAGTTCATAGGATAGCATGGGTCTATTAAAACAAATATTTATCAGAATGAAGTTAAGTCAGTTCACACTCATTTATTTTTTAGTCTTAACAGAAGTAACTGATAATCAAATATAACTATTTTTTATTCATATAAATATTTATTTCAGAGTTATCATTAGTTTTCATAGAAACATTCCTAGGAAGAGTTGCCAAATGACAAAAAAAAAAGAAAGGAAAAACAAACAAAAACTAAACAAGAATTCTTGTGAAGTAAGAAAACGTTATCTATAACCTGTGACCCCTAATTTTTTCCAGACGATTTGAAAAGTCTTGGAGAACATGAATTCCCTAATTAATGTTCCTTAATAAAATAGCATCAGAGTAGAGGAAATGACATTCTATAAACTAAAAATTTCAGGGAATACATAATGCCAGTAACAAGGATGATCATGTGAATGCCTTATTTTCTAAGTATAGAGCACCCCAAGGCTTCATCTTTGCTCTACCATTATCATGAATGATGTATTTGTACTGATGTATTGGTTTATATACTGCATTCAGTTCATCTTCTGATTAAGAACACTCAGTTTGGAAGATGTTTTGGAGAGAGAAAATGTCAGTTTGGACCATACATTAGAAGGAATATAATTAATTCCTAAGGATCAAAATTTTATTTTGTGTATATTATCTGAATAGCAACTAGGATAAATAACCATACTAAAACTTTTTTTTTTAAAGATTTTATTTATTTATTTATTAGAGAGCGAGCGAGAGAGAAACAGCATGAGAGAGGAGAGGGTCAGAGGGAGAAGCAGGCTCCCCGCTGAGCGGGGAGCCTGATGTGGGACTCGATCCCAGGACCCTGGGATCATGACCTGAGCCGAAGGCAGTCACTTAACCAACTGAGCCACCCAGCACCCCATACTAAAACTTTTTTTGAGATTAGCCTCTTTTTCAGGAAAAGAGTGAGTTAATTCAAAATTACTTAAAATATAATCGTGATTCATTTCTTATCTGTGCCTTTATTAGATAAGCAAAAATACTTTTTTTCTGAATGGATCTATCTATGCAAATTTTATATATTTCCTGAGCCCAAAATGACCTAAATATTAAGACTGAGAATTTGCCTGTTCTGAACTCTGACGCTATGTGATCATGCATATTATTTACAAAAACCAGCTTTTTCATGGCATTTTTTAGATATAATTATATTCTGGAAACTAAATGTTGCTCATCTAATGGATTTTTTGATTGACTAGGAAGGTTCTATTTCAGGGCAATCATTTTTACACATTATATTATCAAATAAAATTATACTGTAAGTTTCTCTAGGACAATGATGATATATTTATAGCTTTGAAAAACTCTCCAGCCTCTAGCCAAGATCTAGCTAAAAACAAAACAGACAGAAATCTCCAAATAGCTCTTGTGGACCCACACTAAAATAATAAAGGAAAACCATTTTTAACATTACTACATTATTCAAGGTATTCAACATAAACATATCAATATGCATTTAAATTCCAATGTGCACTGAAACCTTATGATTTTTATATTTTTAAAATAAAATGTACATAATGTACACACTAATATGTTCTGAGCCAAAAGATAAGGTATTAAAATAATTTATACATTAAAATAGAATAAATAATTCTATATTATCATGAATATCTATAAATATCATAAAATTGGAATGGTTCTTTTCCAAATCTCATAAAGAGTCCTAGTATTAAATTTTTAGCACATATATAATCTCACTGAATACTTTCAGGAAAAACATGTAATTTATATATATGAATAAATATTTATGAATATATTCTCTGTGCTAAATAGCCAAAGATTATGCCCAACACGATTTGGCCTGTCAGAAACCTCAGGACATATTAACTTAAGTTTCCATAAAAAGGAATGTGTTTTGGTAGCTTATACTCATAAAGTTATTTTTTAAACTCATAAAGTAATACAGAATCCCCTTCATGTAGTCAATGCAGTTACTGCCCACAAACTATTTCAAAAATTGTTGAATATAGGATCTTACTTGATATGTGATTTAAATATTGATTGTGAATAAAGTTGTCAAATCTCTCTTGTTTTGAGCATCAGAAGTGTTTGCTCTAAGACACACAATACTTTTTTCTTCCAACATTTTTTTTAGACAATCAATGCTACTGTTATTGAGAGCCATTGATTAAAAAGTACAGTAAATACAATTCTCTGTTTGAGAATTTAAATATCCAAAACATTCCACATATATTACTGAAGTATGAAATAATGAATTTCTTACCTTTCCTTCCACAATGTGCTGATCCAAAGTTTAATTAGATTTCTAAAATAGAAAATAAGGGGAATACATCAATAATAACCAAGTGAAGGGCGCCTGGGTGGCTCAGTCGTTAAGCGTCTGCCTTCGGCTCAGGTCATGATCCCAGGGTCCTGGGATCGAGTCCCACATCGGGCTCCCTGCTCGGCAAGAAGCCTGCTTCTCCCTCTCCCATTCCCCCTGCTTGTGTTACTGCTCTCGCTATCTCTCTCTCTGTCAAATAAATAAATAAAATCTTAAAAAAAAAAAAATAACCAAGTGAAAAATCAAAATGTACTCTAAGCTGCAAACAAGTTTTGCACATAATAATAACCATTATTAACTATAAGATTTCCAATTCAATGAATTATTTTTCCTTTCATTTCTTTCTAACTATCCAAGACTCTGATATATATTATAAATAATAGAAATTTCAAATAAGCAATTCTATGAGAGTGTATAATAAATGTTTGGCATAACCTACCACTCAGGTAAATATTGAACAGTAAGATTATGGACTTTTCATTAAATTAATGGTCAAAGATATTTTGTAAGCATAAAATGTTAGATAGATATACTATATAAATAACATACACACATATATACATACATAGCTAGACAATTTTGCTTTTGATAATAACCATCTAGACAATTCAAAAAAAAAAAAAACCCTTTTGGTAACAAACTAGAAAATCTGTAACAGGATTCAAAAATATCTATCTCAAGTTCTAATCTAGAAGTTTGAAGAAACCCAGAAATATTAAAAAAGATTTGTAATGTTTTTCTCCCAGGATTCTCTAACAGTTCAGAAAGAGAGCTGACAGAGTAAGAATCAGAGGAGAGAGTTTGAGAGATGGATAGCCCCAAGGGATTAGATTCTAAGAGGAGTAAAGTTGAGGTTCATGAGGTGAGAAAAAATATATATATATAAATGGCTTGATAATCTTTCTACCCAGGCTTTGAGTTTAGACTCCAGCAAACAACGCTATAGCTAAAGGGTTAACCAAAATCCGACATGTCCATACAGGAAGTAAGTCCAGCTTTGAATCATTTCAATCTGTATAATTGGATTAAAGTGATCCAGCTTTAACAGAATAAGAAATAAATCTGTTGAGAGAGATAACACCATTCTATACCTCCATTTTTTCATAAAAGTTGGCATTTGGTTAAAAAGAAAAGCATGCGTATATGACAACAAGGTAAGATTATACAAACGTAAGAGAAATAACAGAATAGCAATGGATCCATTGAGAAGCAAAAAAATGAAGCATTGAAATACAGACTTTAAAATAGCTATGCCTACTATAAAAGACAGTATTGTAATCTAGGTCAAGGAATAGAAAGCAAACCAATCTCAAGAAAAACATAAATACAAATAGGGAAACTGAAAAATACAATAACTGAAATTAATGGCTCAGTAGGTGAGTTTAATAGCCAACTAGACACAGTTAAATAAAATTGTTAAGCTGGTAACTAGGTGGAAGAACATAACCAGAATGAACTACAGAGAGACAAAAATAATATAAAAAATGTAAAAATGAAAATAAGAGATCAAGGGGATATACTGCAAGCATCTCCGAAAGAATTGTAGTACCAGATGGAGAGGAATGAAGTGGGACATAAGCAGTATTTGAAAAGATGTCTTCTAATTTTCCAAAACTGATACAAGAAATCAAACAACAGAAAATCTGACTATTTTGAAGCCAAAAATCTACTTCCTTGAAATTTATAATCAATATCTGCCTTCTGGGTCCTCCTCAAATGGATCCTGTCATGACGCAAAGGGAATGCAAAACCCCAACCACTGTTTATGAGGTGGTGTGAGGCTTTGGGATTAGACTACAGAGTAGTCAAAGACTGGTGGCATCCTTTCTGTGTATCTATTAAATATATTTATTTGAACTTAATGTGTTCTATACTCATCTTTGAGAAGACTTTGGGGTCATTTCTCTTCATTTTGACTTTAAAAATTGTTAAAATCAGTCCTATGGACTAAAGTGGCTCTGACTGACCATACAGCTGTAAGGGGCGATGAAGAGTCTAAATAGGAATCTTAATGAAAAAGACAGAGGAAACACTTGGTGCCTGTATTAGTTTTTTATTGCTGGAACAAATTTAGCATCTTAAAACAATACACATTTATCATCTCAGTTCCTGTGGGTCAGCAATCTGTCCCAGTTTAACTGGATCCTCTGTTCTCAGGGCTACATAGGCTAAAATCAAGTTATCAGTCTGTTATATTCTCATTTAGCTCTAGAGAAAGATGGACTTCTAAGCTTGTTCAGGTTGGTGGAATTCACTTCTGTGGGTGTAGGACCCAGGACCCTATAGGCTTGCTAGCTTTGGTTCATGGACTACTCTCAGCTACTCATGCTACTCTCACATCTTTGCCATGTGGACCCCTCCATCTCCACAATGAAAACCTTCCCTGTGTTGGAACCTTCTTATACTTCAAATCTTTTGTGATTTCCCTTTCTGTAACCAGCAAAGGAAAATTCACTGCTTTTAAACAGCTCTTGTGAATTAGTTCCGGCCCACCCAGATTATTTTCCAAAATCAACTGTGGCATATAACATAACCTGATCACACGAATAATATCCCATCATACTCACAGCTCTGGAACTTAAAAAGGAGTACGGAATTTTGAGGGATATCCTAGAATTCAGCCGACCTGAGTGCAGAAATGCTTTTACTAATAGCATTCTTACACTTAATAGAATCCTAACCCAACTGAGACATGCTTGTCCACACATTCCTGAAGGCACATAACACCTAAAACAGTGATCTAATCAGCTCCTAACTCAGCATCCCATCTGGACCTCAATATTCACCACTCAGCCCAGAAAGCAACATAGACTTACGGGCAAGACTATTAGAAATCACTCTATAGGGATTCTAGCTTCTAGATAATACTCTAATTTCTCTTTTTGAGATAACTGATGACAAATGGCACAAGTTAACAGGAGCAATGGTTCTTTGAACTTAGGCAAGTAGCCCTGGGTTCACTGAAAATATCTGGGTAAAGGAAAACTGAGAAAAAGATGCATGATCATATCATAATGACCTGAAGAGAAAAAAAAGATCAAAAGTGGCACTAATTAATATTCACAGGCTGGGGAGCACGAAGTCACCTGTAGCATCTGTCCAACACTGGCTACCACATGGAACTCAACAACACGCAATGTGGGATCCAGAAACTGGCAGGACATAGCATCCCTTCCCTTTTCAAACACATGCCAAATTAAAGGGTAGAGTAGAAAAAAAATAAAACAAAGAAGAAAGAGAGGATTCTAATACACACTCACAAAAAAACCCCACATTTTCTTCAGAAATACATTATATCATAGTGCTTATAGCTGTAATTCCCATAAAATATAATTTGAGACACATTTTTCTTTCTGACTTTAACCTAGCTTTATAACAATGGGCACATTTCTTAAGTAAAGAGGTGTGGTATACACCCTATATGTAGACTAATCTTGTTTAAATCCAATAATATTAAATATTCTCTCTGTCTAGAAATTATTGTTGGCTTTTATATAAATCATATTAAGTCCCACTATATCTTACATAAGTGCTTATCACTTTTAAAATACATCATGTTTGACTTTTCCCACTTTATCTTTATTGCATGAGTGCCTAGACTGCTAAAGATATTGCCTTTGGTAACTTGGAATATGAAATAATATGTAGGCTTTCCTTGGAAAACAGAAGCATGCTACTCTATTTTGATTCATAAACATGTTCAATGTCATGATATTAAGAACTGGAAATTCATGGTTAAGGTTGATCAAAAAAATTATTTTCATACATTAGAACTTAGAAACAGAATCAACTTTTTGTGACCTCTAAGAGATCCAAATTTGATTATCATTTTTCTGCAGCATGGCATGCGAGCCTAGCTTTCATCTGATTTATTGTACATCAGATCCAATAGACAATATACTGATATCACTTGTCTCATTCTATCAAACTAAACATTGCACTGCACAGAATCTGCACATAAGAATATCTTATTACAGTGACTAACTGAAATCTCTGTTTTAATATAATCAAAAGTGACACTTGGTATATGTTGGTGGCATTAATTACAATATTTTATAGAAATGCATTTTAGTAGTTTGGAGAAAAAAATGACATGAAAGAAAAATATTTCACCAATTTCCTAATTATTTAAATTGCAATCTTTGAAGCTAGATTTCAAGCAACATAATCATCAGATGTTTTATGCATGGCTATTGAATGTTACGAGGCACACTGGAATAGCTAATCACAAAAGTTAAAGATGTTTTATAGCAAAGTCAGTACACATTAAGACATATAAATCACAAAATACTTTATGTATGTGCTGTGAAAGCACCCAATAAATTATCACAGTAGTTTATGAGAAACCAAAGGACCCCTGAAGAGAGCCTATTGCTGACTAGTAACAATATCTGAATTTTGTAAAACAAATCACAAAAGATAAAAAGTAAAATAACATACAAAAAAATAACTTCAGGAACAAAAAAGAGAAGTGCTAAACTGCTTTTTGAGTCTTTTGTCTTTGGTATCCTTGACAAAGCCAAGAACTGCCTCAAGATAAAAAACATGGTATAAAAGAAAATGAACTCCAGGTCAAGGCTAAAAGTTTTTAGAAAAGTTAAGAGATACGATAACACGCACATACAAAAATGTATTTATGTCAGGAAAATCCAAAAGATAAAATGTGAAATATCCATAAAATAATTATTTCTAAACTCCTAACCTACCCTAAAATTTGCTCAACAGAATAAGATCAAACCCAACTCTTAAATGTCAAACAGTTTAAGTACAAATATTTGAAAAACATAGGTTTGGATCTTGAAGATTAATACTCTTAAAGTGTTACACATTATTTAATCTTAGTTGTGAATTATATTTACATTAGGTGGATGATATAGAGAAATTTTATTTGCCTTAATTGCCAAAGTAAGAAAGACAATTACTGGTCTCTTAGCTCAATATTTCCGGTTAAAAAAAAAAAATTAAAAAGGTCAATACTTTAAAGTGGCATTTACTAAATGGCCCCTTAATTGATTCAAAATAATACTCAACAAATATTATCACTTTTAAATTGCCTAACTTTAGAGAATCGGGCCTACTGCATATATAGAATGGAACAGACATAAAATTAACTTATTAACCACCCCAATTTTCTAAGGAAGAGAGGCTAAGCAATCTCAAAAATTCTAGGATAAAAGGGTGTTTGTAAACATGTAAATGAAATTGAAATTTTCAAAGTTTCAGAGAGTGTTTTGGTATGTAGAATGGTCCTCACTGAAACAAAGAGGTTTGCAGTCTAACAATTATATTTGTGAAGCTTCAGAGCATCCTGCTTTTTGTTTATGTATGTAAAATGACAACAGTCTAGAAATGAATTTCAATAAAGAGCATAGATTTTTAAATAACTCTAAATTTCCTGTCAGCCAATACCTATGATCTATAGTTAATTGAGAAGTTACAAAGATTTAAAGTTGTTCATAAAATGTTACGAATTGAATATCGAATCAATAACCTTCATGGCATCCTTGATTATACGCTTCCTGACTTTCTTGTTCATCACTCTTCATAAAGGGGAAACTTTATTCACAGTCCACTTCCACCTCAATTACAGTGAATAGAACAATTATCACCTTATAATTATGTATACATTAATGAGGCCAAAGGGTCTGGCAAACACTTACACCACAACCCTGACACCTCTGATTCCTTCTTTAAAGTTAAAGTCCTACAATATCTGCCAGTATTTTCTTGAATTATTTTGACACTGAAAAATAGAAACACATATACCATTCCTGCATTATATTTTATGTAAAATTTTGATGAATTAGAATGTGGAGTGAGTACATCTAATTGACAAAAACTCAGGAAAGAAGCCTGCTTTGTAAGATAGGAATATGAATTACCCTCACTACATATTTGAAGAGTAAAAAAATGCTACATAAAAACCAGAGCATACCTCACTCCTAGAATTAACTGGTTTTATAATGTCATAATATTCCGCTCTGGACTTCCTTTTAAAAAAAGCAAATAGAAAGGACTACCCCAAGAAAGAATACATCTTAGGGCGCCTGGGTGGCTCAGTTGGTTAAGCGACTGCCTTCGGCTCAGGTCATGATCCTGGAGTCCCGGGATCGAGTCCCACGTCGGGCTCCCTGCTCAGCAGGGAGTCTGCTTCTCTCTCTGACCCTCCCCCCTCTCATGCTCTCTCTCTATCTCATTCTCTCTCTCAAATAAATAAATAAAATCTTAAAAAAAAAATACATCTTACAGTAGCAGTAACATGGGATATAACAATCAGGTCCCTGTTGCAAATAGAGTGTGACAATATATTAGCATCTAATTGCATTTGAGGATCTCGTTCAGATTATGAATTAAGAGTTCAAGCAGAACTCAAATCATTTCTTTTCCACAAACATTTGTTGTATATTGCCTATGTGCCGGGCTCTTTCCTAAGCTCTCGGTTCACTAGTTCATATTAATGAACAACACAATGATTTCCACCCTGGTGTAACTTACAAGACAGAGTGGAAAACAAAAACAAATGCTAGAAAAAACAGCTACGCTATCATACGGCAATAAATGTTAAGGAAGGAAAATGCCCACAACAAATACAAACAAGAAAGACTATATACATGAGACATGTGAGACCATCACCATTTTGCTTAAAAGAGAGAGTAGAGTTAATACGAAGAGAGGGGAAAGTACTGTATGTTAAAGTGTTAATATCCTAATCTTAGTATTATTATGATTACTACCATTATTTGGAAATGAGTGTTTAGTCGTGGTTGAAAGAATACATAAGATTTTTACTTTAAGGATAAACAGAATTTTAAGAGGAGAATGAGAAGAAATGAAGGCATTTTGTAGAGCAACAGCCAAAAATAACAGTTCAGTGTACTCAAAGAATAGTGCGGGTTGACTTATTTATGGAATGCAGCACACAATGGGAGCAAACCTGGAATGGCATTCTAGATTAATGGATTACTTAATCAATTTTCCTCAAGAATATTTGCACATACGTACTCATCATTTGTAGCTAACTCAAGTGCAACTTAAATAAAACATGGACATCAATTTTGGCATCATAAGAAATCATGTGACATTGAGTAATAAAAGCAAATAATTTATAAACAGCAACGGGATGTTATATATTCCTTCCTTTAAATAGTAGTAGCAGCTTTCAAAATTCAAGTCTCCAGGAAATAGAAGTCACCACTGTGTTATAAGCTTGTTATATTTTACTGGTTTAAATTGAAGAACAGATACTTAAAATTGAAAAAGTGTTTTTTATTTGTATTTCCCCAAAAAATTATTCCATAGTCTTATAGCAAAAATATCCTATTCTTCAAGGAATTACAAAACTATTTGGTATTTTCAAATGTTAAACTGAAATTCCATCCATTTTGAACAAGAAAATTCTCCTCATATAACATTAATTCCATTCTAGTACCTGATTAAATGATTCATTTATGATTTGAAATCTTACATAATGAAACTATTATTCCAAAAATCAGCACTCTGTCAAATGTAAAACAAATATGAGCAGGGAGGGAAGTCCTCTCAACTGGCATTATCGAATTTTAAAGAATTTCCAGATGAAGGGAAATAGCACAGCCTTCAAAGTCCAATAATGTCCATCTCCATAATAGCAGAAAGTTTGTCTTTTCAAGTCACAAAAATACAATTAATCACGTTAGACATCAGAAAGCAAATCTGAAGCTGCTTTTGATGATCTAGCTTTGTGTGAAAAAAAGTAATTGTTGTGCATTACCCAGCTGATTAATTCAGGCTAATTTATTTTGTATGTCATGTGCATACAAAATTTCTTTGGGGGTTGATGGATTTCAAATAAAGACTTTTAAATATAATATAAGAGTACTATCCTTGTTCAAAAATTATTGGTACCATAGACACAAACATGCTGTAAATTTATGTTAAAATCCTAAAGTAAATAATCTATTTCATTAACATTTATATTAGATCAGTTTATATTGCTTTAATATAATCTGTTTGGTACACCCGGCTGTCTAGTTGTAGGTACACTATCACAAACTTCATCAAGTTCCTTCACAGCATGGTACCTGAGTCCAGGGCCTAATATTTTTTGTTGTTAATGCACCATAAAGATAATACTAGATACCTAAAGTTTAAGTACCATGAGATTTCCTAAATATAAAGGAAATAAATCAGCAAAGAAGTAGTATAAAAGTTCAATATTCAGAAATTGTCTAATTTTTTTTTAAGACTTATTTATTTTAGAGAAAGAGAGAGCATGCACACAAGCAGGGCACGAGTTGGGGGAGGGGCACAGGGAGAGAATCTTCAAGCAGATTCCCCACTGAGAGTGGTGCCTGACATGACCTATGAGATGATGACCAGAGCTGAAACCAAGAGTTGGATGCTTAACCAGACAGAAATTGTCTTTAAAATGTTTGAAATCCTCTTAAGCTGTGCTATCAATCCCTCTAATAAGACTTCTAATCAAACTGGGTCACTTGTCCTTTCTATGTGCTTATATACTACATGAATTCCTCTTATAACATTTAACAGTATTGTTACTACCTTTTTAATGCCTGCCTATTCCATAGATAACAAAAATATTTGAGTTCTGTGCCGTATTTTTCTTGGACACAGTTAAAGCCTCAACCTCAATGGTCCTTCTTTAGGATTCCTTTCCTGACTTCCTTGAGTAGGATATATTAGCTGCTAATCACTTTAAGAATAGCCTATATACTTTTTAAGTACATATTGCAATTAAATACTGATTTGTTTTCTTTATGGTCTTCATTCTATGCTTCCTGAGATCAGAATTGCGTTTATATTCTTCACTATTTTATTCTCAGCACCTAACATGATGTCTGGAACAGTCAGTGCTCAACAAATATCTATGTCATCAGTCATTATGCACTCAATAAATGCTAATTCTATCAATAACTTTCAAACTTTTTTTTTCCTACATGAAACCCTTTATTTCAATAAAATCATATGCAACATTACAAATTATATTTATAAACACTAAATATGTATGTTTGTATACACACACATGTGTGTGTTGTATATGTATGAATGTAAAAGAAATCATAAGTCAGTAAAAAAAAAAAAAAGACAAAGAACCCAACTAAAAAATACCTGAGGAGACTTCTCACTAAGAAGATACCAAATGGCCAGTAAGCAAATAAGCATGAGAAAATGTGATTTCAGGGAAAAGCAAAATAAAACTATAATGAGGGAATGACCAGTTAAAATAAAATAGAATGGTTAAAAATAAAGTAACCCCCCATATTAAATATTAGTGGAAACATGGAGCAACTGTAACTTTCATACAATGCTGGTAAGAATATAAAATTATAAACAGTTTTGGAGAACTATTTAGAAGTTTCTAATTAAACATATACCTATTTAATGGCCCAGTGATTCTATTTTTCTCTATATATCCAAGATAATAAGTAGATATATCAATAGAAGACCTCCAGGAAAATATTCATAGTAGCCTTATTCAAACAGTCAAAAACTGGAAACAAACTGCCTATTAACAAGCAGATTAAGAAAATGCAGCATAACCACACAATAGAATACCACTCAGCATTGAAAAAAAAAAATCAAGTTCCTGTTACATCCAAAAATGGACGGATCTCAACATTACTGTGTAGAATGAAAGACTATAAACAAACAAAAACAAAATATATTTTAAAAAGTATAATTATATGAAGTTCAAAAACAGTTAAAACAAGTCCATGTTTTAGAAGTCCAAATACTGGTTATAAGGAGTTTCTATAGACTTGGATTGTACATGAGGGAATCTGGGTAATAGTTACCCTGATGATATATACGTAAAAAAAAAAAAAACAACACTTGGTGCATATAGTTCACATTAGTGTACTTTAGTAATATATGTGTCTCACTCTTTCAAAAGGAAAAATAATGAGGGAAAACCTATGAAGAGTAAAATGATAGGATTTGCCCTGACAGATATTAAGACTTGTATTAATGACTGAGTTATTGATACAAGAAAAAAGAAATCAATATAACACATGAGAGAGCAGAGCAATCAACCCGTTCATGGATGAATACTTGGCCTATGAAAGAGAGGGTATTTCATATCACTGAGGAAAAGTATGGAATTTTCAGTGAATGATGCTGACACAGTCGGTTTTCCACAGAAGGAAGAGAGGGAGGGAGGAAGAAAGGATGGATTCCTCCCTCAGATTCTCCACAAAAATCACTATCTAGATAGTAGACTATAAACTTAGAATAAAAGAACAAACCTTTAAAAGTTTTAGAATAAAATATGGAAGACTATATTCTTCATATTAAAATCTATCATTTGTATAGTGGTTCACTTAATCAAACATTGTGCACTGCTAAGCACTTTCCAAGTCTATATTGATTTATTCACTCATGCAATCTTGACAGCAATTAACTCTATGAACTAGAGGGTACTACTATCCTCATTCTACAAATGAAGAAATTGGGCTTCAAGGATGCATTAGTTTTCTATTGACGAATAATTACAAACCTACAAGCTGAAAACATCACAAATATATTCTCAATGTTTCTGTGGCTTAGGAACCCCGCACACTTTGGCTAGGATATCTGCTCCAGGATTCACAAGGCTGAAATCAAGGTGTTGGCTGGCTATGTCCTCACCTGGAGGCTCCACTAGGAAAAGATTCCCTTCTAAGTGGTTGGCAGAAATAATCTCCTTTGGGGCATATGACTAAGGTCCCCATTGTCTTGCTAGCAGGTGACCAGGGACCATTTTCAGGCCCTTCCCACATGAGCCTCTCTCTTACATTTGCTATCTATCTGATGTAAGGACCTCTCCATAGGCAAAAGCCCTTGCACATTTCATTTCCTCTAACCTCAGAAAGGACAAGTCCCTTTTAAAGACTCACCTGGTTAAGTCAGTCCCATCTCAATAATCTCCCTTTTGATTAAAAGTCAACTGATAAGTAACCTATCACACGTATGATATCCCATCATATCCACAGGTTCTGCAATCATCAAAAAAAAGGGGGGGCAGATTATACAGAGTAGGCACACAAGAGGGCAGAAATCTTAAGGGACATCTTAGAATTCCGCTTACCACACAGGATTTAAGTAACGTGCCTAAGATTACTCAGCTAGCGTAGGAGGGAGTGAAGATTCAAATCCAGTATCACTGGCTTAGAACCATGTTCTCAATCACTGCATTATTATTTACATAGTAATGTCTTTTTATGAAAACACAAACATTCAAATAATGGAAAACAGTAATACATTTTCCTATTTTAAAAATTGAAAAGTCTGAGCCACAAAAGATATATTAGAGTCAAAAGGTAAGCTACAAACTGGAAAACATATCTGCAACTAATGAAATTGAGAGAAAAGAGAGAATGAGGTAGGGAAGGAGGGAAGAGATAGATATATATTCATATATGCGTATAACTAACTATATAACAAATCCATTAGAAAAAAAATTTAGAAACCTTATTTGCAGCAAATAAGGAGATCACAGGGAATAACTTTCAAAGCCATGACTCCCTAAGCAGGGGTGAATTGGTTCTTTTATTTAGGGTTAGAATGAATATTTAGATTTAGATAGGGGAGCTATGTCATCTTATGTAGAGGTGGGCATAAGGTTGTGCATATGACTTAAACATGCTTATATATACATTGTATGTTAGGTAAATGAGGCTTGTGTTCCTCCATGGGCAGAGATTTTAGTATCATAATGAGGTAAAGGTAGGTCATTCTAGAGGTCACTTCATGGTCTATCTGCACAAGCGAGAATTGGGGATTAAGTTCAAACTGGTCTGGGTGGTCTGGGCAGTCCTTACTGCTTGAGGAGTAGTTTTGGTTTCCATCAGGGTATGTTATGCCCATAGGTCTTTTGCCTAAGTTAAGAGATAAGCTGAAAGAAGAGTTTAAGGAAAAATCAGGGACAAAGGTCAACGTATACAAGCAGGTGGGCTGTAAAGGTCAGGTTTTGGGGTCTAACTGGTGACACTGCTTGTAACTTTTTTTTTTTTACTTTTTAGTAATACATTTTACAGTAACATATGTATATGTAATTTACATTTATATATGTGTTTATGTATTTCCAAGGTTAAATTTAAAACTTGTTGTTTTGCCTTTTTATCTTGAAAAATACTCAAAGATTATATAAGAATCAAGATATATTAACTGATAATATTAACCAAAGAGAGATAAACCATACTTATATTGAGATTATCTTGTTTCATTAAAAACATTTTTTAAATACTTTTTTAAAAGATTTTATTTATTTATTTGAGAGAGAGCAGAAGTGGGGTGTGGGGGGAGGGCAGAGGGAGAAGCTGACTTCCCACTGAGGAGGGAGCATGACCAGGGCTGGATCCCAGGGATCTGAGATCATGACCTGAACTGAAATCAGATGCTTAACCTACTGACCCACCCAGGTGCCTCTTTAAAAACAATTTTTTAAATGTGTACTGAAGCCTACCATTGTAAGCAAAAATTGTGAAATTTTAGCCAAAATTTTACTACCACAATCACACTTATGACCACAAAAAATAAAGCCTTCGGTGGTTGGGAATTAATAATACAATGAATTATACCAGATTTCAGATATTTAATTTCTTGACAAAAGAAGATTTATTACTAAAATAACATTTGGTCCATAATCATTATGATTTTAATGGATTTTCTCTCATATAAAGAAAATACAAGGTTGCTCATTACTACATTAAAAAGGTCTTGAGCATTCTCCTTACTTCAGAAATCTAGATCAAAAACTCCTTTTTCTAAGAGACTATCCCTGAGTCATCACACATTTCTGATGAAGATTCTGTACTGTCTCTTTCAAAACTCTAATATACTCATTTTCCTTATAATCATTTACCATTAAATATGTATAATTGACCTCAGCAAAAATTTTAACTTTCCTATGACTTCAACCTCCAAAAACTATTCTACACAGAGACTGCATAAATACATTTCATTATTTTGTAATGACATTTGTGAAATTTTTAATAACTATTTTTGTAACATCTTAAATATAGGTAAGTTACATTGTCAAAACATATTTTTCATTAAATTTCAAAGTGAGAATTTTTCCAACTTCATATGTTGGAAAAGCTACATACTTTATATATAAGATGGTATTAACAAAAAGAAAAATAGGGGCGCCTGGGTGGCTCAGTTGGTTAAGCAACTGCCTTCAGCTCAGGTCATGATCCCAGGGTCCTGGGATCGAGTCCCGCATCGGGCTCCCTGCTCTGCGGGGAGCCTGTTTCTCCCTCTCCCACTCCCCCTGCTTGTGTTCCCTCTCTCGCTGTGTCTCTCTCTGTCAAATAAATAAATAAAAAAAAAAAATCTTAAAAAAAAAAAAAATAAATAAAACAAGGTTGTTAGTAGATGATACAGTTTTAGGAAAGATGACTACACCAGCCAGCAAGGAAAGTGTCTCCAGAAGATTTAACATATACATTGAGGTAACAAAAGCCAGTCAATTTAATATTTAGTCAAGTTGTACAAAGCTTGTTTGACCTCACATACAAATATCAAGATATTACGTTAAGAGAATATCTTGAGTTTTCTGTTACTCCATCATACATTTAACTCTAGAAAGGAAAAGAAATATGATAGGTGAAGGAATTTTTTAAAACTTGCAAATACTTATTTCTTATTCACTTTCAAAAACAGAAGAGTGTTTGCAACTTGTTTATTCTAACTGTGTCTGAAGATCAGGATGAGGTCTATTGTAAAACATAAGGGAATAAACTGTCATAGTAGAGTGAGACATAGGAAATAAATCTATGTAAAGTCACCTCACAAAAGTCTTAAGAGTTATCTGTTGAGAAGTAATAAAGCTAAATATAAAGAAGAAAAGAGTAAAAATAAAGTGGATCAAACATGGAAATTTTATTCTTGAATATCAGTCAGTAAATGGAAAGACATTTTCATACTAGCCATAAAAGCAAACACTAAAAAAAAATATTTTTTTTAAAAAAATAGCATAGGGGCGCCTGGGTGGCTCAGTCGTTAAGCGTCTGCCTTAGGCTCAGGTCATGATCCCAGGGTGCTGGGATCAAGCCCCGCATCAGGCTCCCTTCTCCACAGGAAGCCTGCTTCTCCCTCTCCCACTCACCCTGCTTGTGTTCCCTCTCTCGCTGTGTCTCTCTCTGTCAAATAAATAAATAAATAAAAATTAAAAAAAAAAATAGCATAAACCTCTAACAAAATTCTTTTATTTTAAATATTTTATTTATTTATTTGAGAGGGAGAGAGAGCAAAAGAGAGAGAGAGCATGACGGGGGGGAGGGGCAAAGGGAGAAGCAGACTCCCTGTTGAGTAGGGAGCCCAACTTAGGGCTGGATCCCAGGACGCTGGGATTATAACGTGAGCTGATGCTTAACCGACTGAGCCACCTAGGCACTCCCTGTGACAAAATTCTTAACCAGCTTCTTAGAACACATAGAAGAGGAAATAGAACAGAAAGAGAAGGGAACATATAGAACATGAAAACAGAAGGAAAAAATCCTCAGTGACAGGTTTTTTGTTTTTTGTTTTTGTTTTTGTTTTTCCCAAGGAAAAAAGGAGTAAAATAAAAGGACTAGGGTATCAGTAAGGCTACAAAAATGATACCTGAGTAAAAACAAAACACACTTCTTTTTGAAACAACCATTTAAACAAAGTTCATACATTGCCAAAAGATAAGCACAGTTGTTCCAATGTAAAAGACTGTCAAAAAATGATTTAAATTGATTTAAAATATAAATAAAAATTTAGGTATACAGTCTTATATAAGAGAATATATATACATTTGTCTATTTTGTGTAATATTCAATTAGACAATTCATAAAATAAGTTATGGTTTTGTATGTATATCTTCAATCATAAGTAATCTCATTTGAAGAAAATATTTTGCTTGAATTGGGGTAATTATTTTTAGCTTAGAACTAGAATCAGGGATGCCTGGGTGGCTCAGTCAGTTAAGCGGCTGCCTTTGGCTCAGGTCATGATCCCAGTGCCCTGGGATCGAGTCCTGCATTGGGCTCCTTGCTCAGCAGGGAGCCTGCTTCTCCCTCTGCCTGCAGCTCCCCCTGCTTGTACTCTCGCTCACTCTCTCTCACCCATGCTCTCTCTCTCTAACAAATAAATAAATAAAATCTTTAAAAAAAAAAAAGAACTAGAATCATATTTGAATTTCTCAGAAATATTGTATGTTTGATTGTGATTTATGAGGACAGATTTTCTGGGTAGGATCTTAGCTCTTCTTACTGTTTTCCTAGTTTGGTGTATATGGTTTAAATTCCATGTGTTCTCTTTTCCTCTTTTGTGAAGTAAATATTATTAATAGTGTATTTCTTGATTTTCAGCAGGGACATGGATTCAAAATTCAGCATTTTCCTTTGGTCCTCATATAAAACATATAAAGTGAAATAGAAACATTAAAAAATACATTAAATTTTTGGCAGGAGTAGGTAACAGTTATCACCTGCTGTTTTAATCTATTTCACAGCTAAAAGAAATTGTAGCAGCATCTGGAAGGATATAAAGAAAAAAAACATAAAGAGACTTAAGAAGAGACCAATAAGAAGATCTTGGAAAACACCAGATTAAGAACACTTACAAAGGGTGAAGAAAAGACCCTGATGTGAAAAATAGGTATTTACTGTTTGCAATAAAAGATATAGACAATGGGATCAGTAGTGTTATCATTAGAATTTGAGAGGAGCCAGGGAATCAGTCTATAGCAAAAGCAAATAGGGCAGGACTATTTTAACAATATTGTCCACATTTGCAGCATCAGATAAAAAGAGACACTATGAGTTGTGAATGCCAGATAACCTGGAAGACAACACTCTCTCTCTAAAGGAAACTTGACAAGTAGCTGATCCAGAAAAATTGATAAAATAAGATTCAAATAATAAAAATGAAAATGATACAGCATGGCTAGAAGGATATTATAAGAAAAATAAAGAAGAGATCAGAAAATTATACTTATTTGGAGAACATGTGCCAAAAGAACACTGCAAAAAAGAAAATAAATATGGTTAATTAAAATTTTATGATAAAATTAAATATTATTTGCAAACTAATTATCGCTATAAAGACCACAAGGCAGGGTTATGAGAATTCAGGGAACAAATGGAAAGAAACAAAAGCAGATAAAATATGAACTGGCAGAACTAAGGTATGAAATACAGTAAAAATAGTTACAGAAACAGCAAATTGAAAGAAGAGGGAAGAATAATGGCCACTGTAGAAATCACAGCAAAGGACATGGAAAATGGAAATAGAAGAAAGGAAAGAAAACAAAAGGAAGAAAGAAAGAGCCAGAGCGAGGGGGGAAGGGAAGAGAGCAAATCAAAGAAAGAAAGAATGACAGAAAAGAAAAAAACAGAATTTTAAAATGAAGAGTTAAAAACTACTACAGGGGAAATTATAGACACAGAGAAACATACAAAGGCAAGCCAACATATGCAAAACTGCAGTCCACCGTGAAGAAAATCAAGCTATAACTCAATACACTTACCTAAAATAAAAGGTGATTCAACTCCACATACTGAAAGAGAACACCACATACCATAGAATACTGATGCATAACAGAGAACGTAAAGATGTCCTATAATAGGCATTGCTCTTCCATATAAAGTCAGAGTTCTTGGAGGAGCAAGATGGTGGATGAGTAGGAGACCTAAATTTCATCTGGTCCCAGAAATTCAGCTAGATAGTTATCAAACCATTCAGAACACCTACAAACTCAACAGGAGATCAGAGAAAAGAAGAGCAGCAACCCTCTGAACAGAAAAGCAACCACTTTCTGGAAGGTAGGATGTCCAGAGAAGTTAATCTGAGGTTATATTTGCAAAGAGAGACTGTAGGGGAAGGGAGCCTCCTCAGCTAGCTACCAGTAAGTGATAGAGGAGCAGAGCGCAAAATCGGAACTTTTAGAAGTCTGCTCCACTGAGGGACGTGGCTCCAGTGGCTAGGCAGGGGTGGCACCCTCGCTGGGACAGTATGGTCTCAGGACCCTTGGGGTCACAGAAAGACCAGGGGTGCCTGAGTGTGGCAGAGATCCCAGGTATCGGAACGGGGAAGACAGCTGCAGAGATGGAGCCAGGGAGTGGGCTGTCAGCTCGGGGTTGCCATACCTGGGATCCCCGGCACAGTTGGGCCACTGCTTCTTGAGCAGGGACCCAACAAGCAGCAGATCCGGGGAGACACCCCCTCCTCCCCCAGGGAGGAGTGGCGCAGGAGCACACCACAGGAATCTGCTGGATTTGGAGACTCCACACAGGGTCGCGTGCCAGAGATAGAAACACTCGGTCACAGGCCAGGTGAGCACAGAGTGCAGCCGGAGACTGGGGAGACAAAAGTGATTGACTGCATTTCTCTGGGGGGCGAACTGAGGAGTGGGGATCCAAGTTCTCAGCTCCTCTGGGGTTGGAGATTGGGAGACCACCATTTTCATTCTCATCCTCCAAAGCTGTACGGAAAGCTTTCAGGGAACAAAACCTACCGAGAGCTAACCCGAGCAGATTACTTAGCCTGGCCCCTGATGAGGGTGGTGCAATTCTGCCTCAGGCAAAGACATTTGAGAACCACTGCAACAGGCCCCACCCCCAGAAGATCAGCAAGAACAGCCAGCCAAGACCAAGTTTACCAATCAATGAGAACAGCAAAACGCCAGCGCTAGGTGAATACAGCACATAGAATTCATGGCTTTTTTCCCATGATTCTTTAGTCTTGAAAAAGTTAATTTTTTAAATTTTCTTCATTTTTCTCTTTTTCTATTTTTTTAGGTGAATTTTTCTTCTTTCCTTTTTCAACCAAAGTCTTATCAATTACTTTTTTTTTTTTTAAAGTTTTTATTTATTTATTTGACAGAGAGAGAGACAGCGAGAGCAGGAACACAAGCAGGGGGAGTGGGAGAGGGAGAAGCAGGCTTCCTGCCGAGCAGGGAGCCTGATGTGGGACTCGATCCCAGGACCCTGGGATCATGACCTGAGCTGAAGGCAGACGCTTAACGACTGAGCCACCCAGGCGCCCATCAATTACTTTTTAAAAATCTTTTTTAATTTTTCATTTTTACAGTCATATTCTATCTCTTCATTGTATTTAACCTTACAATTTGTATATATATATATGTTTTTCTCTCTTTAAAATTTTGAGATACAGTTTCTTATAACAGACCAAAATATACCCTAAATCTAGTGTATGATGTTGTCCTACTCTCCTGTCTGATCACATTCTCTTTTATTTTTTAAATTTTTTTCATTCTTTTTTCAATCAACTTATCGTGTCAATTCCTTTTTTAAAATCCTTTTCAGTTTTCATCTTTAGAGTCATATTCCATGCCATCATCGTATTTACCATTATTTTTGTGTATATATATATAACTTTTTCTTTCTTTAAAATTTTGGGAGGCAATTTCTCCTAACAGACTAAAATATACCCAAAATCTAGTGTGTGGCTCTGTTATATTCACCACCCTGATCATATTATTATTTTTTTTTCCCTTTCTTTTCCCCCCAGTTTTGGGTCTCTTCTGATTTGTTTAGTGTATATTTTTCTGGGGTCGTTGTTAACATTTTAGCATTGTTTTAGCATTCTGTTATCTCATTCATCTAAACTCCTCTGGACAAAATGACAAGACAGAAAAACTCACCTCAAAAAAAAGAACAAGAGGCAATACTGCCAGGGACCTAATCAATATGGACATTAGTAAGATGTCGGAACTAGAGTTCAGAATGATGATTATAAAGATAATAGCTGGGCTTGAAAAAAGCATAGAAGATACTAGAGAATCCCTTTCTGGAGAAATAAAAGAACTAAAATCTAACCAAGTCAAAATCAAAAAGGCTATTAATGAGGTGCGATAAAAAATGGAGGCTCTCCAGGCGCCTGGGTGGCTCAGTTGGTTAAGCGACTGCCTTCGGCTCAGGTCATGATCCTGGAGTCCCTGGATCGAGTCCCGCATCGGGC